>NC_083769.1:10116700-10301700 GCF_963514075.1 Conger conger
CAGCAAGCGACAAACAGTAGCACGACATGCCATGTGACAAACCATCTGCCTATGTGCGGTTATTGACATAAATACGCATATCTATGTTGTGAATAGATATGAAGGATTGCTTTGGCTTTATCCCCCGGGCCTTATCTCTGGCCAATTTTGGAAAGCAATCGATGCGAAACAGTAATGCAGTTGTTTATGTCACGCGGTACATTGAACGTATTGTACGGTGAGAAATGTTGTGATGTCTGGTGTCTGTAATCATGAAGTGCTGGCGGTGGATGCTGCCACTGCTGTGTTTTCTTTGAAGTGCAATTCAATTCAGAGCCAACAGCTGACGCTGTTACTACAATTATCTCCATGGCAACCAGCTAAACGGGCCACAGCCTTTCCACGCGATCGTCACCGCGGCCGAGTACGACCGCCATGTCAGGGGTCACCTGTCCTCACTTACTGATAGAGTGACAGCTTCTGCCTGGTCCTCACTCATTTTCGTCTTTTGCTACTTTCTGTACTTCTCATTTCTTTTACTTTTTTGACACATAAGTCTCACAGTGGCATTTCAAGTTGTTTACATAATTCTTCCCTTCAAAGTACTTTAGGGGAGACTGAGGAACAACCAAACACTTGTTTTCACCTAATTAAAAAATATTCACACATAACAGCAAATGTTCTTCATCCAGACAGAAGATACATGTCTGTGTTATGACTATAGACCGTCGGTACAGTTCCAGAACATTCCTGGTGATGACAGTTCAGTCCAAAGCAGCGGGACTGGAACTGGTCCAACGTGCCCCGGCTTCGGGAAAGCTTGAAACAGCATCCAAAATGTCGGAAAAAGCTTTGTTTTAGCAGTCAAAAGCTTGCGACTCCAACATTTCTTACCGTTTACATTTTTCATCCGAAAATTGTCTTGTAGAAATTGTCTATCATGTTGTCTGTACTAACCGCATATGACACCATTTATATGAAATTGATGTCTCGAAAGAAACTGATGAGAGTGACTGACTGAATAAATGCATGGCCTACATGGAATATAAAACGTTACATTAAAAGTTATTGTGGCTGATGCATTTCTAACAGGCTGCACTAGTCCTCCAGCAAGGCTCACAGTTTCTGCTTGCTTGTGATATGTGTCGAATCTATACAGTCTTATAACCCACAGGACAGTGATTTAAATTACGTATATTTGGAGTCTGTGGCACTCACATATCATCATTCATTCATTCATTCATTATCCTAACCCGCTTATCCTGAACAGGGTCGCAGGGGGGCTGGAGCCTATCCCAGCATACATTGGGAGAAAGGCAGGAATACACCCTGGACAGGTCGCCAGTCCATCGCAGGGCGCACACACCATTCACTCACACACTCATACCCATGGGAAATTTAGACTCTCCAATCAACCCGGAGGAAACCCACGCCAAATGGGGAGAACATGCAAACTCCACACAGAGAGGTCCCGGCGGACAGGGATTCGAACCCAGGACCTCCTTGCTGTGAGGCAGCAGTGCTACCCACTGCACCATCCCACATATTCTCAGTTCTTCTAAAAAAAAATGAAAAAACATTACTTTCATGGTGCTAAAACACAGATTTCTTATGAACTCTTGATGAAGCTTTCAAATCGTCCAGCCACTCACACGAGAAGTGCGTTGCTATAATGTATTGGTGAAAACAAACCCATCATTCATGCGCAAATGCAACTAGGCAAAATCTCTGTTCGTTTGTGCCCCGGTCTCCCCTATTATTAATTATTGATGTTTGTTTTGTTTTTTTTCTTACCGTGTCATTTTACAGGCAAGAGAACATCTGGTCCTCTAGAAGGGTTTCCTAACAGGAATCGCAGAGTTAAACAAAGCTTTGGAGCACATTTCGAGGTTGTTGTTTTTTTTAAATTGTTTTCACTTTTTTTGTAGGAAAAAAATCAATCATCGCAAAAAAGTGCTGACAAAATATGAACAGGGCTTGAAAAGAGCATACGGACGCAAACAACTTAATTACCGACGCTTTAATAACAGCCCTTGATCTAGCCGCAGACAACGTAAAGCTGTCCGTCTTTAAGAAAGTAATTTTATACTTGTAGTTCGTTGTGTCGGAATTCCCTGGACAACTCATCGCCTCTCACAATACGGGGCTCCAATATCTGCGGCTGATTGCCCTCAAACGTCTGTGACAGTAAATCTATCAATCTGACAATCACCGGTGTAAATTGAAGCCAGGAGTTGACAATTGAATAAAAGACCACTTGTGACAGGAGTGGCGTGAGCGCAGGAAAGGAGAGGAAAGGGAGAAGATCGCTGATGCAGGCCTTCAAAGGTGGGCTCCAGGCCCTGAAAAAAAATACACACATTTGCCTAATTGAATCTGCTCCATTTTGTTCTGCGGAGGGATATTATCGGCGGTGGAAATCCGGCATGCTGACACGGTGTAACCGTACATTTGGAGGTGGAGGGCACTGCACAGGCCTGGATTCAAATGGTAATTGTTTTCAAATACTCAGTGCTCTGTTGATCCTGCCTGGTGCATTTGAGCCTGCAAGGGCAGGGTTTACACTTTTAGGATGTATTTCATTTCTTCCAATACATCAGGCAAGTGCAGTCAAATGCAGAAATGTCAGTCGGGTTGTCTCGGCCACATCTGATGGTGGAGAGGGTACATGCACCTTGACTACGGTAACTAATCAGCCCAGGTGCTTAAAGAGTGCTCGTCTCCACAGTAGGCCGAGACCTGGAGAACACTCTGAGAGAACCAGTTTTCTGTTAGAGCTTTTGACTTGTTGGAGCACAGCAAGGGAAGAAAGAAAAGCTGTTGTTATTTTAGCTTATTGTGTTAGTTTTAATACTTAATACAAGTTTTTAATACTCTTATACTAGGGTTGGGTTCAGAAACCCGGTCACAGTATGGCACCGGTTCCTATATGACCGTTACCTACCGGACCGAATCGCAGCACAGAATTCGGTGCCACACTCCTTCACTAGCTGACATTACATTCGCTTGGTTGCCTCAGTCAGTGACAGCATGTACCATTAGTAAGCTAGCTAACGCTGAACTCCAAAATGCCAAAAGTGAAAAGGCATGAATTATAAGTATAAAACTATTAAATTGATCCATTTATTTGGCTTTCCAATAAAGTTATATAATGTTGTTGTTTCATCTTTATTTTAAATAGGACTGTTTTAGCACTGGCAGTGTTTTAGCGTCGATATCAGAAAAAACTGAACGATAGCCAGTCCTAGCGCCCGGGGAGGCCCGGCTAAAGAGCCTTCCTGTGATTATTACGTTCCCTGTGTTGGGGCCTCTACGTGCCTGTGTCTGGCTCCTTCATGTGCAGCCAATTGACTGATTGGCAATTGTGTGCAGCTGGGTCACAGTCTACAATGAGGTTACATGTATTGGCATTAACTAATGTAGTTGTGTTAGCATGTATTCATGATGTACAAATACATAAACAAAGCTGGACAGCTTAAGTTTTCAATAGTTAGATAGTCAATAACTATATTAGTTCATGCCAGTTCATGTAACCTTATTTTAAAGTGTTACCAAATTAAACTTGGTAGCCACTGCAGTGTTGGGGAGAGACTTTGTGAAGATTCCCTTTTGAAGGCGGCCGTTAAGTCCTGTGCTTTTGAGACTGGTGTATTTTATAGTTTCAAAGTGCTTTGTTTGCAGTTTGATTATTTTGTAATGTGTTTTTTTAGTATTTTGATTTTGGACTTTGGTTTAATGACTTGTTTTAGGTTACGGTCCAGTTGTGCTCCCCACGGTCCACGGTCCGTGGTCTAGAGGTTGGGCCGTAACAGTGATCCGTATCCGTGTGAGCCTGACCGTGCTGTGGGGGCTGCGGTGAGCGTGTCCGCACGCGGTCGCTCGTTCCTAACCGGGAGCAGCGAGAGGAGAAAAGCGCGGGGAAGAGAGGGGGGGGGGATGCAGGTAATTGCGACGAAAAGGGCAAACCGATAAGGAAATGAGAAGCGGGAACAAAGCGCTCCACTCGTAATGGAAAGAGCGCTCGGGATAAAACAGCCACAGCAGCCGACGACGACCGATTAAAGATAGCTTCGGAGAGGACGGAGGACGAGGCGAGAGACGGGGCTACTCACACGCTTATCTGCGGTAGAGCCGGGTGTTAATACCGCTCTGAAATGGCGCTTAACTCTTCAGACGCTGTTAAGATGATGAAAGGCAGAAGATGCTTGCAGGTCCCTGGAGACTTTCAATGGAGCAGTAACCGAAGCTTACAATCGTACGTAGCTAATCATTGTGTTGGGAATTTTGATAAAAGTATGTTTTACTGGGACCGAAAGGGTTATTTGGGGGAAATAATTATGTGACCTGAGTCTGATCTACATCCACATTTTATTATCTCTAATAGCTCCGTAACAAGGAATTCAATTACTCCTGCAGTGTAGTTCATTATCAGATACACAATGCGGTTTACATGAATACGTTTGTCCCGTATGTAATACTGTGGTGGAGGAGACGTTCAGTTCAGCGACTACAGCTCTTTTATCCTAGGGTTTTTGGGACTTAGGAAGGGATATGATTGGCTACAGGGAAGAGGTGGGAGAAGTGAAGATGCCAGGACTTTGAAAAGGATCAAATCTGGGCTAAGGATCACAAGGAGGAGCACAAGGGCAGGGTTTACACTTTTAGGATGTATTTAATTTGTTCCAATACACCAGGCAAGTGTAGTCAAATGCAGAAAAGGATCAAATCAGCCCCAACAAAACGTAGCAAAACGTTTATTTAAACAGTGGCACGTTGAACATCCGGTTTCAAACCGTGGGGGGACTGACTGACGTTCGGTTTGCTCCTATGGTGTCTGAGAAGGTGTTCTCCAGCCTTTAAAGCAGAGGCCTACGTCATTATAGATTTGGGCTACACCCTCGACACACCCACCAAATGGGAGCAAACATACCTCAAAAACGTTGCACACCGTTGCCAGAAACCGCATCGTTCGACACAGAAACCGTGGCAAAGTCATTTCAGAACATGCCCAGAACTTTACCTGTCTGTCGTGAGGATGGCCAATGTGTCTACTTGGAAGAGGCTTCACTCCAAGTTAATGGCATTAACATCACTTTAAGTGTTTTAAGTGCTGTTGCAATTCACAGTTAATTATGTGTGTGAAGTGTGCGTGGGTTGGGTGCATGGTATAAAGCATGTAAAGCCGTAAATGGTCAGGCTGGTTTTTTTCCTGGGATTTTTCTGGACAGTAAATGCAAGCCAAGTGGTCTGAGCTGCATCTTCTTGTTGAATTCTGAAATCAGCATCTTGAGAGATGCGCTGCTTACCACAGCTTACAATAGCTTATAACAGAATGCCACAGTTTGCCATTATGTGTTGTAATTAAGGTTGCTTTTTTGGTGTAAACCTGCACAATTAACAAAACAACAGTTTACGATTTTTAACTATAAGGTCCTGAAATGTTGTCTGAATAATAATAATATGTTTTGTATTGCCATATTTCTGTGCTTTTGCATTTTCCGCAAACACTCTTTGCTCTCGGATGCACAGACCATAAAAGAATAAAGCAATTTTCAGTGTGTCAGCTTGTATATTCACAAAGAAATCAAAGGTGACATTTCCAATAATGCGCTGGCATGAAATATACAGCAGGGGTTCTGAAATTTCAAGTTTTATATTCTCAGTAAAATACTACCTTTTAAAACGATGCAATATAGAGATTTGTCATTAAATGCAACACACACACACACACACACAAGTATTTGCTTTATAATCAGAATGTAATTGCTTTAAGAAAACATCACTAATGTGAAATATATTTTTTTTCCATTTGAATGAGTTCAATCCATTATGTGCCCGGTCAAAAGCCTGTTTCTATTCATTCTATTAATAATCCCCCCCCCAGCCGGATCCAGTAAAGTCAGATTATGAAAAGGAATTAACTGCATTAATGTTTAAAAATTATTCTTACCTCTGAAAGTGGATGTCTTTGTGACCTCTATGAAAGCATTTACATATGTGCAGACGCGTGTGTGTGTGTGTATGTGTGTGTATGCAGCTACGCTGCATCTGTCGACGCTTGGAACGGATGCCACGCAGTCTCGAAAGCGATCGCAAAACTATTTTTAATTGCTTTGGGGACATGCAAAGCAGAACGGCAGATTTATCTCTGCTCTAATCTCGGAAATGCATTTATGCATTTATTCATAACGGCGTAGCTTTGTGTTATCGTATAAATCATAACCGCTTCGAGGCTCACGTACGTATCTGCGTCAATGCATCGCACCTGTGATCCCTGTACTGTACACAGCCCGTCAGAAACACACTGGGTCATATTCATAAACCCAGTCAGAGTAGGAGCGCTGATCTAGGATCAGTTTGTCCTCGGCCACAGGCTGACCTTGTCCATTATGATCCAAGAGACACAACTGATCTGAGATCAGCACTACTGCTTTAAAATGCTTCATGAGTACGGGCCACTCTCAGCCGTAGAATGATCCTATGCTTGCCACACATTGTTGAGGAGGAACTTTCACCCCTCTGACATTTACATCACGTTACCCAGTATTCATTTCTCCACAAACCAGCCCCCAAACCCCCTGCCCAAAAATGCTTGCAGTGTGTCCTGGAGCCAAAATGGAGCCAAAAATTCTGGAGCCAAAATGGCTCCCAGTTTGATGACCTCTTACCATTCTCATTACTCATAACGCTTAGACTTGCGCAGGAGGGAAACGGTGTGACGGTGTCAGGCTCACCTAAGAGGGGCGAAAACGGGCAGATTAATTAAAAGGCGGCGGATGTGAGCAGTTCTGCGGTGGAAGGAACACCTGGTTACTCCGTTTCGTCTCTGGGGAGAGTGCCGGCGCACGTCTCACCTCCGGTCCACCTGCGAAACGCTAATTGATTTCTGCGAGGTGACCCGGGTGGAGACGTTTTTCAGCTGGGCTATTTCAGGTGGGCGTGTGGGTGGAGGACTGTTAGAAGGGGGCGCTTTCGCTGAGAAAGGTGGTGGGTTTTGGGTTGAGTGGGATTGCAGTGATGCTTCCCCATCCAACCAGGGCCCAGCATGATACAATGAGAAGAGGCCACAAGAGATACAAGGCCACAAGAGATACAAGGCCACAAAAATACTTTTTTTATTATTTTGTCTTCCTGGTCGAAAAGCGATTTGGCGAATCTCCAGGGAACTTATTCTTGGCAAAGATGGGGAGGAGGATCCGCTGATTAAAGTGGGATTCATCCCGTCTTATGAGTGCATGGTTAAGTAAGTAAAAACCCCATATAAGCAGCTCAATGGAGAAGTACAAAATGCATGTACAGTAACATCAGACTAGACTAAATGAGCTAATATTCTTACATGCTGGGTCAGATTTATACATGGGTTTCAGCACTGTAAAGCTCCTTCTCATGATAATAACACAACACTGAGGAGGGTGTGGACCTGCAGTATGTAAACTGCTTTAGAGTGGTATAATACCGGTTTAAGCTTCTGCAGTTTACTCAGCAGCACAGGGTTAATCGTGCTCGATTAAACAGCCGCAAGGTAATGGTGTCTGTCCCATCCTGCTTCCCCACACGCTCTCCCTCCAGGTGCAGAACGGGAGAAATAGTTAACAGATGTGTTTTTTATTTGGTGACCACTTTATTAGGTACGTCTGTGCACCAGCT
The DNA here is from genome assembly GCF_963514075.1 of Conger conger. NCBI lineage: Eukaryota > Metazoa > Chordata > Actinopteri > Anguilliformes > Congridae > Conger > Conger conger. The sequence goes on from NC_083769.1 coordinate 10,124,327, forward strand.
TCTTAATGCAAATCTCTAAAGTCGATCATGCGGCAGTGACACAATGTATAAAAGCATGTAGACATGGTCAAGAGGTTCAGTTGTCTAAGACCAACTGAACCCACTCCCCCCTAAATCTAGACCTATGTATCATAATACTTATATTAATTATTACTGTGAATAATAATAATCATCATCCCCACCACCAACATGATGATGATGATGATGATTGTTGATAATGATGATTTTCATTGTTGTTGTTGTGTGTTTGCCCCCACATCCTGGTCCAGGGCAAGTTAAAGACGCCCACATAGCTTTCCTCCTGTGTAAAACCACAAGCTGGAGATCCAAACTTTGGAGAACCGTCCACCTGGGAACAAATTAATTCTCAACCTTTTGATCAAAGCACTGACATATTTGCCCTTCACCTTTCATATCTCAAAATCCATCCTCAAGAAGAACCTGAACAATTATGTGGCTGTTCATCAAAAAATATTATGACATAAATACTGGTTATTAATCGTACATCAACATCAACTCTGCTTTTTTCTGTACCTAGCATCTTGAGGAGTTGCTGGCAAAGAGTTTTATAGCTAATCACCGACAGCCAGCTAAAATATTTCGGAAATATTGACAGCTACCTTGTCAGCATCACGACTGCCTTGGGGGCTTCTGACAGCAAATTTCCAGTCTTGAATGGCTACTTGGAGCAAAGTGAATGTTAAATTAGAGTACTTCAGCGAGAATAAACAACGCACCCTAACAAACGATTAGCATAAATCCACAAAAACAAACTGAAAATAGTAAAATACAACCTGATGGTCTTCCTCAGCACACTGTATATGGCTAGAGCGAAGGAGACACGGCCATGCCGAGCTCGTCATTCTTGACGTACAGTCACGGTGGTTAAAGCTGTCACATAATCATATCTCAAAGCTGAGACACATCATGAAGAGGCGGTTAAGTGCTGTAAGAGTGCTCTGGGCTCAGACAAATGGGCTTGAGCAGGGAGATGCTAGACATACCAGGAGAGATCAGGGTAATGCTGCTCATTTGTCTCGGGCTCTGGGAGAGCGTTTCGATTGCACACCTCCGTTCCTCAAATCGCGATCCTCGAGGGCCGAGAACTGCGGGTCGTCTGTCCTCGCTGTACCCGGAAGTCCGGTGTGAAGGCAGTCTGGCCAATCAGCGGTACTGATTGTTCTGTTAATTACCCGGGAGGAAAGAGAACCGGGGCCAGGATTCAAGGGCCAGATTTGACTGTTCATTTTGAACACACTTAACAAAGTCCCTGTCATTTTCTTATGCAAGTATTGTCAAGTAAGCTTGCATTGGCAAATACATTTAATTTATCCTGTAGCTGACCAAAAGTGGAAAAAGTTCAGTGGAGAAACAATTACATGTTCATACTTCAAGTACTTACAGTACTACATGCTACCCATATATATTACGAAGTACAGAATTTAGGTGAAATCTTGCTCACTAGACCACCCATTCCAGAATACCGTGTTCATATATTTTTATGTGAAATTAAATGTAATGTGTATATGCCAGTTTAAAATAAACAGGTAAATTCTATCCAAATAGTTTTTTACTTTATTTGATATAGGTCCAATGTTATTCTTGTGTTGTATCCCTGCTTTATCTGATAGCAATGTAACCAGATCTTTCAAAATTGCTAAATTGCAAAAAACTATGGTTTGGAGATTTGGGTATGAAAGGCTCAAGTAGTGTCGATGTACTGTGTGCAGTTTGAAGAGCGCCAGTCTGCCAGCAGCTGTGCACGAGCAATTTCTGAAAAAAACCCACAATTCCATAATTCACTGTCCTTATCATAGCACTTTTACAGCCCTCTTCAAAAATACAGTATGACAAAAACAGTATGTTTCATCTGTCTAGTTTATGGAGAGAGCATAACAACACACTGGGTACACGTGGCAAAATGTATTTGTGATGAAAATCTTGACTGCATTTCTTCGAAATATTAAAGACGGGGATGATAGAGGAAACAACTTACAGACACACGCACTATACTGGTTATAATATATGAACTGATACAGCGCAGACTTTGTAAAGCATGCCATAAATCTTTTGGAGAATCTCTCGATCTCTCCCAGCTCTCCATATCAATGTTGCTTCGACGGTACGCACATGCCATGTTTACCTGATATGGTGCCATCAGAGAGAAAATACAATGCTTGTGTACATAAGCTGTTGTGAAGGATTATACAATGTGTTTTTATACAATACAATATGTGTTCATCACCAAAACTGTGAGACTGGTGATTAAATTCTTCTTGGATTGTTTTCCTATAGCATCACCAGAGGGTTGTTGTATGTTGTACATTCAACAGAAAGCTATACTCATCTTTATTTCTGCATTAAATGTACACACTGACTCACAGCAAATGACGAAGTGAGTTTCTGTTGCATTTCAACCTGTGGCGTTCTGTATTTTGGTGTCTGACCTGGGCAGGCCCACACACTGCAGCCCTGACACTGCGACAATCTGTATTTGTCAGTTTACAGGATAATTGGGGGGGAAAGTATTGACAGATTTGGATGAAACTCGCTGTAATTACCTTTCCGGAAAAGGTAAGAAATGAGCAAGCTATGACAACTAGCATCAGGGATGCATTATTAATATTTGCTGCATTGAAATCTTTCTGAAATGTTTACTTATCTTTTCATCGTCGACATACATATCTCCAGTCAAGCCTGAACTTGAGTTTGAAAAAAGTGTTTGAGCGAGAATTCATTCCTCACACAACAAGCCTCTGCACCCCCTCTTATGCAGTTCTGATGCTGCGCTGTCCTGTTATTGCTATTGCCAATCTACTTTCTGTACGCGAATTTGCACAATAACTGCACAGTTCTTATCAGTGGTTCTTCTGCTAGCAAGCAAAGCCAAGGTGATTTTTCAGAGCAGGACTGTGTTCACACGTACTGTATGAGGAACCCATGACTGTGGAAGTGAGGAAATGTGCTGGAATACAGACATCTGCTCATCTGCTCTCGTACCGGCATCTCCGGCGTCTCAGCCAATGGAGACGATTCGTCAGCAAAGTGATGACAGCCAATTAGGCGGAACACATTCCAAGACAGGCGTCAATATACGCAAGTGACACTTTCCCAAGATGACAAATTTATTGAATAATACCAGATTGCAAAGGTGGGAACTTACCTAGTTAGCGAAGGCTGTACAGTTCATTAGCAAATAATGTACTGAAAACATGTGCAGGTATTTGCGAAATAGAAATGAAATAAATTGTTCTGGCAGTAAGTTTACAGTTTCCTGTATGCATGTAATTATTTTCTCGTTTCAAGGACTGAAGTTGTGTCTTCATGACTAGCAATGAACAGACCACTTTTAAGTCTCTGCATTACATGCAGTCATCTTGGGAAAGTGGAAATAAAATAAATTGTTCTGGCAGTAAGTTTACAGTTTACTGTATGCATGTAATACAGAGACTTACAAGTGTCTTCATGACTAACAATGAACGGACCACTCTCGGACCACTCTCTGTATTACCAAAATAGATCCATCATTAGCAGTAGGATTATTCTGCTTGCATTTTTAGCTTTTAGCCAGGCTTTGATCATGCTACCCTAGATTACACGATTTCCTCTTTTCTGTTTTGCTAGTGTGCCTAATATTGTGCTACCAATCCTGTCCATCAATTCCTGCTTTGCCAAGCCATGGAAGGTACCAAACCATTGTAATAGTTTTATGCAAAAGATTGCAGTCGATAGCTGTGTAGCTTTGTAGCCAGTAAGCTATCAGAACTTGAGCGTATCAGCTTGATGTTTTGTGGACGGAAGACAGTTTGTGTTGTGGACTGGGTTTGGACATAGGCGGCTGCATATGTAGGGCGCCATCTTTGGGGGTGGGAGGTTTACCATCTGGGGGCTGGCAAAAGGAAAGAGAAAAATGGAGAAATGGAATGCATTGTGTTAATCATAATATTGCCGATTGCTGCACTGTCGCACCTGCAGATCCTTAAAATTACTTCAACAATCCAGATCCACTGGCTGGCACCTTTTCTTTTCTTTTCTCTAGGATGGGGAAAGGGGTTCTTTCAGTATGCCATCAGTCCATTTGCACCCTAACACCTTTCTCACATATTCCTTGGTGAGACCGTATGCAGGATCGAGGAGGGGCGTAAAGTGTTGTTTTGGAGCCATGATTTCTGGAGGAAAATGTCGCCCAACGTGTCCAGACTTTTCACGTTTCCTCTCTCCACGCACTCTTTTCAGCTGTTCTAGATGTTTCCACCGAGCAAGTCACAGATGGGGGAGGGTTGGACCGCAGCGTTTCTGTTTATAAATCTCTTCGTAAGCTTTTCTTTTTAAAAAGAAAGGAAATGCAAGTATGAATGATGAACGACTAGCACCTCGGAGAGCCTTAGAACTTGCAATGTCTGATTCCATGTGTCGACGTTTGAAAGTTCAGGTTTTTTTTTTCCACAGCCAAAAGCAGTTAATCTCAAAAAGAACTTGTGATCACACCTTTATCTTAGTCCTTCTGATGCTCTCTCCCCCTCCCTCTCTCTCTCTCTCTCTCTCTCTCTTCCACAGTGAATTATGGCTTTCCGTGCATAGCAACATCTCTATATTTATATAGCAGCGTGGAAGCTGTGTGCTTTCACACCTTAGCAGTGACAGATCCTATCATTCATCATATTGCGGGACATAAACTCCTTAGTTTGACATTTCTGAAGATGCCCATCTGAAGGTACTGTCCCTTTACACTAGGAGAGTAATTCAGAGGCTTTTAGAAAACAGAACATGACAACTTCCCTGGCCATGAAATATTTCTTGTGAAAAGGACAACGTAACTCAATGTACCTGTACTGGTTTCTTTCTTACAAAGAAACCATTTCAAGCAAGCCTTAATTTTTTAACATGTTTTGGCTCACCTAAATTTTGATTTCTATAGTTATTTAAAAGGTGCAGTTGGTTGTGTGCACTTAAAGAGAGCAATTTAAAATGTTTCTCATGCAGGTTGACTTTGGCTATAAACCAAAACAGACCATTAACTTCAAGATTAATGAGTACAAAAGTGGCACTCTAAGCTTGCCTACACAGCTACTTTCCACCCCCCAAAATTATTATTATTATTATTATTATTATTATTATTATTATTATTATTATTTTTATGATGTTATCTCCACTGTTTATTATTAATTCCATCTTTATTCTTTATTCTCCAGTTTTGGCAAAAGCACTACTACTTTGGCAACTTCATTGGGCATGTCTAAAGCCTCATTTATACTTCATCGCACACCCTTGCGACATGTGTCGTATAACAAAAATGAGGCATTTTCAACTGAAAAAGTGTGGTATCACACATTGTCAGCAGATCCACCCTGTTTTCAAAAAGCATCAGCTGTTTGGTGTTACCATAGAGACAACAAAACGGACCTTCGTGGAAGTATAAATGCAAAACGTTGTGCATAATTTTCATCATACTTTTTCAACACTTGCAAGGGTCGGGCGACAAAGTATAAATCAGGCTTTAATACTTTTTGAATTATGAGTGTTTGTTTGAGAACAGTTTTCCAACCACTCTATCTCTAACTGCCATTTGTACAGTTCAGCCAATCCGCATTTAATATGCAAATTAGCTGTGTGCCTAGTGACCCAATGATGTCACAATGTCCTCTGCCCTCTACCAGCTGAAGTTCATATAGAGTTCATCACTGACTTGATACATGAAGTATGCTGCCTTTAAAACAACTGCCTTTCATTATGCAATAACTCCTCATCTCATACCCCTGATTGGCTGTTATGAATACCTAGCAACTGATTAGTAATACCCTATCAACTTCTATACTTCATATATTATGTTTTTATAATGCTCATTGTAAAGCTCATGCTTCATATACTTCAATTAAACCAGTTGCCTTGCATTATGCAGCAACACCTTACCCCACATCTCTGATTAGCTGTAATACATTCCTAGCAACGGCCTAGCAACTGATTAGTAATACTCTTCCTACTTCTATACTTATTTGTAAGTATATGAGTGTGATATAATCAGTTTAAAGGTAAGTCTTATTCAATTTCAAGCTCAAGCGCCATGTACTTTAGAACATTGTGGATATTTATTGGCTGTCAAAGAAAAAGGGTATTTTGTCTGGATTGCACACTGCCTGCACACTGCAAAACGGTAAGTCAACTGAAGTCAAACCTGGGGGAAGCTGATCCACACTTCCTGTGACTGCTTTGCTTTCATTTTCTCTTTTAGTCTCCCTGGGTGAACAAATATGGCAGACCACCATTACTAAACATAAATCAAATGAATCTCATATTCTTTTGACCATTACAGTCCACGCTAGAGTGCACGCCAATTACACACCAATTAACAGTACAAAGCTGTTTTTTAATTAATTGAATTCTTGAAATACAGTCTTGGTGACCTTTCAAGCGTTGGTACAGTTTTAGGACAGCATGGTTAAATTAAAACAGCCTTCAGAGATGAAATGTTATGACACCTCAGGGGTCTGTTCCCTCTGAGATAACAAAATGGAGGAGGCCGATTGGCCAACACACTTGACATTCAGCCCATAATTGTGAGTGAAAGACTCGCGATGGTCTGTTTCATACTATTTCATATAAAAAATAAAAATAATGCCATGAAGGTAATCATTCCCTGTGTAATAGACTTTCATATACAGTAGGTCTGATGCCGAGAATGAAATTGTATGCATGTAAATAAAAACGTTTTGATTTCCACGTATAGCTCCTTGTTCTGCTAAGTCTGCTAAGTAATTCATATTAAACCCTTTAATGTTTTAAATACATATTTGAAATTTGAAAGCGATTCTTCCTACAGCCAGAATTTGTTCATGCCTGTACTTCAGCCCTGAGTCAGTCTTTCCTTTCCTTCAAACATAATAAGAACTACTTTTCCAAAGTAAAGTTCAAGTCAGATTTTTGACCTTCGTTTCACAGAAACAGGGCTCAGTACAATGTTGGACAAGATCCCGCGAGGCCTCAGACCACATAGGTTATTATGATTTATACTCCAATTATTAAATGAAATTGTAAAGTTTAATTGGCCCTTCTGGTCATGTGACACATTGTATCCTGTAGCCATTAACCTTGTCTCCTTTTAAATTATTTATTAGTCCAGCAGCTTTTTAATAAATATATCACAGAAATAAATAAAGAATTAAGTGCCAATTATCATTTTTTCTGCCAACTTCTAACTCATACCTGCCAAAAGGGAGAGTGGAGGGGGTGGGGGGAGCGGCCATTTTCTATGACATCGAATGTGTTTCCTGCCAACTCTTTATTCAGAGGTCTTCATTGCAGTGGTGCAGTCTGGGTACGGCAGATGAGGGCAGATGCTCTGGGCAAAAAATATAGTTTTTAAAACCAGCCATAAAAAAGCAGCAAAAATATTAATAAAAAGTTAAACAAACATTTGCATTCTGGATCAAAATAATCACACTTTCCTTTGCTAGTCACGAGTTAAAACTAGCTTCCAGGCTCCTGGCTGGCAGTGCTTGAGGTAGGGTTGTCAACCCCATTGTGTGAAATATGGAATGGCTCCCACAACGTGCTCCGTATTGAAATAATGCACTGGCCTCGAGGCATGGGTGGGCCACAGCCGCCGACATGGTACCCTGGACCTCCCGTTTAACTCGACTGAACCACCACACACAATATCCCCACCAGTCCCCCATCAACCCCCCTACTGCCCGGCTCCAGTGACAGAGAGCTGGGTGATGTAGCTAGCTAGCTGCTGCACTGGGCCCGTGGACTGCAGGCACTAGCAATAATATGTATTGCCCTGCTCTTTAGCCAAACTTAGATAAGGCACAAGAAATCTATACGCAAATCACTAAATGTGTGTTTATACACAGCTTCATGGTTCCTCTTTTAACTTCATGTCAGACCTGCGCAGAGGAAATATTGCAAACACTATTAAGCCATTATGGACGAAGGCGCCCTATAGAGCCTAGGAATCACAATACATTTCAACGCTCGTTTGCCTTGAAAAACAGTCGTATGATCAAATAAAACACTGACCGTCTGTTAAGGGAGATGTAACGCACAGATCACATCCGTCTGTTAAGGGAGATATAACGTGCAGATCACATCCGTCTGTTAAGGGAGATGTAACGCGCAGGTCACGTCTGTTAAGGGAGATGTAACATGCAGGTCACATCTGTCTGTTAAGGGAGATGTAACGTGCAGGTCACATCTGTCTGTTAAGGAGGATGTAACATGCACGTCACATCTGTTTGTTAAGTCATCTGTGGTACTTTCTTTGGCAGTCTTCTTTTCTTATATGCAAAGATTTCTGGGAATATGAAATATGAACGTGTGTGTTGCTGTCCAATGTCAAGTGTCTATTTTCTATCATGTGATGATGAAGAATGATTGGATTGGATCCAGTATTGTTTTGGCGGTGACCTTTTCAGGTGAGCTGGGTAGTTCATATGGAAAAGCAAAGAGGAGCCTCTCAGTAGAATCTGAGGAGCACTCATTTCCTAAATTTAAATTAAGCCAGTACTTTCTGAGCAGCAGCATAGGGCAGGAGAGTCTGAATGGACTGGCTATTCTTTCTATCAAGAGCATCAATGCTCAGGAGCTGAACCTGAAGGAGTTTTCTGATGATTTTGCACAACACAGGGCTCATCACAACACAAGGTCCTTCAAATGAGATAAAGCACTTTCCGAGGTGTCTGTTTTCCAAAATGCCAGCCTGTTATAATTAGATTTGGGCTGCCGCCATGTGTCTCTGTTTTTTACTTGTGTGGGCAAAGCTTCCCTGCAAGACAGAAAACCTTGTTCATGAAATTTTGCTTTTGGATAACCATAATCCACACACACATTTCTTCAAGTGAAAGCACCAGATAATTTTAAACAATTAAGGTGGGTGAGAGTATGTTGAGCTCTAAAACAGGCAGTGGTTCAATGTTTGTTGATCGTGAAAATTGCTTACTTTGGTTAAGATATGTGTTTTATGGTGATTTTTTGTTATTATCTTCATAGTATACACATTTTCGGGATTAACCATTTTTAGGTGTTGTAGATTTTGGGGGGTGGGGGGGAACATATTGACTGCAGATTGACCCCTGTAACTTTGCACTGTAGCGAATGTCAAAGCAGAAACGGGTAGATTCTATTGTAATGTGAATTACTCAGCTAGTATGGTTCGCCAAAAGGTTTTGGCTGGAGGTGGCTAGCAAATGTAATGGATCGAAATGAATAGTATAGCCTATATATTGTATTCATTATTCAGCAGAGCGATTGTGATAATGGTCACATTGCACGCTAATTAGCTAATGTTAGCTAGTTAAGAAAACCACTGATTACCAACCTAAAATAGACAACCAAAATAAACAACATCCCAAATTTCTTAGGCCTAACATAAACTCATCCTGTTCTGAACACCAAGTTAGCTCACCATGTTCTGAACAGTGCTTTCATGACGAATAACTAAAAGATTACTTCCAGATCACCTTTGGTTTTTGTGTGTGTAAAGTCTAATTCCTTCCGTTTTCATAAAAACTTGGTACGAGTCACATACGCGATCCATTTCAGCATACAGTGACATGGTAATAGTGCTCCACTGTGACATTGTGGTGGGGAGAGAGACTATGAACCGCGTAGGCTTATATGGCGGTAGTCGGACCATGGTGAGCTAACATGGTCTTCTATAACAGGGATGTTATAGAGTTATTTGTTGTTTTCTCTATCATTATTGGTCCAATTCACATCAATCAAAGCGTTATAGTGTCTGGGATAGTCAATAAGCATAAACCACATTCCTCAGGAGAAAAACTACCATTAAATGGATGTTAACTTCTGGTGGAAGCGGTTGCTGGTGAGTTTACATAACATACAGCAGCAGAACGCATGAGGCCAAAACACACGGTTTGACCCAGCAGCTCATATTGTTGTGGGTACCAGTCTAGCTGGCAAAAACTAGAGTAAAGCAAGTAAAAACAAGGATTCTGCTGCATCAAACATAACTACACTTTCAAGGTTTCCTAGCTCCTATTGGTACTCAAGAAATGGAGACAGTTCATCAAACCTGCTCACCAGGCACTGCAAGTGAGATGTCTAGTCCCACTAGCTAGCTAGTAATACGATCTTACTCAGTGACATTCTTAACTGGACAAGATAGTGTACTAGCATGGGCCCTTGAGCTAGGCCCTTAACACTGCATTGCTCCAGTGGAGGATGATCTCCTGCTTAGTCTAATCAACTGTACGTCGCTCTGGATAAGAGCGTCTGCCAAATGCCATTAATGTAATGTAATGTAATCACAGAATAAATCCAGCAATATTTTTAAATTCATTTTTTAAACTATTTCCATTGTATTCCATTGATTGACTTTTGCAAGTGCCATTTCCTTTTGAGTGAAAAATATGTACATTTTGCTATACCCTGCTGTCCCACCAAATGACATCCCTGCTTAATTGGTCTGCATGTTTCCCTTACATCTGTCATAACTCAAGGAACATTTATGGGATGAATGCGATGTCAGGGAAATCTCTGTAGTTAAACACACAGAGCCAAGGATATGGCTGCTTGTGTCACGACTTCGCTTGTTCCATCAAGAGAGATTTTAGTAAGCCGAATGTTTTTGAGGCGTATTTCTCCCCATCCCGCCTTCCGAGAGTTGGCGGAACACCTACAGGACTCGCCAAGGAGACACGAATAACTTTCCGCTCCTGCTTTATGAATGACAGATTCAATCCTGTCAGGGAACATGGAAGGGGGATAAATCCAGCCTGCTGCCCTGAATCTTTAGGAGCTCAAACCCCTGGCGTATGAATTATATATGTCCGGGCCCTCCCAGAGGAGCGCGCCGTTTAACTTAGCCTTGACTTAGCGGCTGAACTTTGCTCGTAGTGTTTATGTAAAACACGATTGAGGCAGGCCGGAACTGCGAGGCGGGATTTGATACGGCGGGACCATTATTTCAACGGCGAGAAGGTGGCAGGAAGGTAAACTGTTTAAGGTTAGCTGCGACTTTTGGCGGGCCGCCGGGTTCACGTGAGCGTGGCGAGCGTCCACGTGAGTGGACTCCCTCCCGCTGGAGGACTCCCGGTTCCCATCAGCCTCTCTGCCTCCCCCACCTTTGGGGCCCATAACTGACAGGTCTCTCCTAGATCACAGATGGAGTTTGCGGTTGGATACTGCTGGTCAATAATCTTCTCATTACTTATCATAATGAACTACAGCTTAAAAATATCAATAAGGGACCGTGGCGAAGCAATCCAATTAAGAGCTAAAACCCAGTGCCTCATTATTGCTGAAACACTGATAATGTAAATTGGATCCTGGCAGGATACATCCTTGAATGTTAACTACCTCACAATCAGTTGCTGCAAGCCGCTCGCATCCTTGAGAAGCGTTGGTGGGTTGGGGTGTGTTCCACCCGCGACTCACGTGATTGCTGGAGGTTGGTTTATACGTCACTCTCTGACCTGGGGAGGTACAGTCAACCGCCCCCCCCCTTTTTGCGGAGGGGGGGTGGGGTGGGGGGGGGGGGGGGGGCGGTTGACTGTACCTCCCCAGGTCAGAGAGTGACGTATAAACCAACCTCCAGCAATCACGTGAGTCGCGGGTGGAACACACCCCACAGTGTTCTTCCTCGGAGTGCCCAGAGAGACCCGCTCCCTCTCCACGCCCTGCCTCTCCAGATATAGAGATACCTGACGTTGTGGTGGAGATAGGGAAAGGATTATGCTGCCTTCATGCGCTGTCAGAAATATCGTATTCATGAGTTGAGTCGTGAGCATATGAATGTCCCCACAAAGCTGTAATTACCAGTGGGAAACACTGAATTCACGAATAGTGACGTTTCTAGGGCCGTTTCAACAAAGCACTCTGGTGAAAAGCAGGGAAGCTGTGTATCTGGGTTACTGTAAGAATCAAATATATTGTTTTATGATAGTGACATTCTTCATTGGTATTTAGAATTTCTGCAAGCACAATTTGTGAGATGTTGATTTTAATTACATTGCATTACAATGCATTGGTAAAAAAAAATGTTTTGTAAATACATTGCTTGCCAGAAAAATATACTGCTTCTAGTTGACTGATTAAATAACAATCTAGTGTACAGGTCTACCTAATAAAGTGATCACAGAATATAAACTGTTCTGTGTGTTTCCTCATCTTCCACTCCCCATGGGGAGGAAGTAGTCATGCAGTCAGTGGGTCCTAGGCAGCCATTTTATAGCTCTCTAGTTCAGTGCCTATGGACATGAGGTCAATCCTCCTCCACAAAGTGACTGTGTGACTAGGCTCTTGAAGACGGAGCATCTCACAGCAGTTATGGGCTGGAGTGGGCATGGTGGCCTTCTGGACCCAGTCGTTGTGTTGTGACGTGACGGAATCAGTTGAAGTGAATGGTCAACATTCCTGGACTTAGCTCGAGAGCATGTGCAATGATTCTGAACAGATGGCTTCTCTGACTGTCCGCCGAACCCTCATTGGGGTGGTGAGGAGTGGGGTGGCATTTTTGCAAAACTTCAGCAAAGCCCTTTCTGATTTTGTTACAATGCAACCCTGGTGTAAAGTCAGCTACGACCAGCTTGAAATTACCAGCTGCCAGCCGTTTCAAAACAGCCGGTCAAGCCATGTTGAGTATGGAGCTGGTCTGAACCGGTCAGCCAGCTACCAGCTGCTTCAAATCTAGCTTGGACTTTCAGGTTTTTGCAGCACAAAGGACAATAGGGTTTGGAAAGGAGGAGGAGATTCACAAGAACATTTGGAGAAGGAGGCGGGGACTTTGCGGAGGAGGAAATGATGCAATCTGACATGGCGGTTGGTGATTTGTCCGCTAAATTCCAGAGCACACTCCTTGGCTTAGCCATACCGGCCAATGGGCCAGTACCCACACAGCCTGTTAACCCTTTCAGTCCCAAGCCTGATTTGAAGAGGCTCCACCCAAATCCCATGGCATTTTGAGTTTGGTTGAGAAAATTGAGAAAGTTGAGAAAATGTAATGGGGTTTTAATAGGGGCTCAAAACAATAGTATAGCAGTCGTTTTGTTTGATTGAAAAGGTATACGGTCGAGAGTGCCATATGGCACAATTGGGATGTCATGGTAGTTACGCATGAGTGCTATATGGCACTCTTGGGACTGAATGGGTTGCACAAGCAGCAGATTAACGAGATGCGAATCGCCGCAGTTTTCCCGTTCACGAGCGCTAACGTGCTAGCCTGGCAGATGAGCTTTGGAGCGGGGGCCCCGCTTCCAGCCCCATTGTTCCGGAAGCACCCGCCGTCATCTCCGGATACTTTTCCCACTGCCGCACTGAACAAACCGGTGCCTCACAAAAAGCAGAAACTGTACCACCCCGAGCACAGAGCAGATTCAATTCCTCCTTCCCGTCGCATTGAAATGTACAATGCGCGCGCGTTACATTGTGAGCTTTTTTTCTTTTTTTTTCGTGCCTGTTCGCTGGTGAAAAACATATTGAAATTAATTTGGGTCCCTGGATCTCCATTCATTCCGCCTCCTTCCCCCAGGTAACCCCAATTATTTCCTTTCTCCTCGGCAATCTTCCTTCTCCGTGTGAAGAGCGCGGCTCGGGGAGTACAATCCTTTGAACACCTCGGCCTCCGACGCGCCGGCGGAATGGAATTAGAAAAAAGCGGCGGCGCACAAAAGGGGCCATTGTCACACCTTGCGTTCCCGCCGCCCGGGCTGCGGCGATGAGGTTTCTCCCCCACCCCTTCGCTCGCATTCCTGATGATGTGGGACTCCGCCGGGGAAGGAAGGGACGTGCCCAGCGGAGAGGGGAAGGGCATCGGTAGATTCGGATGATGTTTGGGTAACGTTTCTTAATCATTTAGGCCGCTAAGATACTTTGGGCCAGATTTGCTGAGTCTTTTGCAACGGTTTTCAGGCGTACGTATGATGCATTCTACCCAGGAAACGTGCGTCGTGTGTATCAAACTGGCGCACGCGGCTGGAACCGCAGTATGCATGTGATGTAGGCCAGGGGTCAGCAACCCTGGTCCTGGAGAGCTGCAGGGTGTGCTGGCTTTCGTTGTTACTTGGCATTAATTGATCAATGAAAGCCGTTGATTACACAGTTAACTGACCTCACCTGGTTTCTTGGGTCTGAATCAGTTGCTTATTTTAAGGTGGAGACGAAAGCCAGCACACCCTGCGGCTCTCCAGGACCAGGGTTGCCGACCCCTGATCTAAGCAAATCACTGCAAGATGTGCTTATGTCAGGGGTGCCCAACTCCGGTCCTGGAGGGCTGATCTGTGTGCTGGTTTTTGTTCCAACCAGTTACCTTAATTTTAGATTTCTGACCGCTCTATAAACTGCACTGGGTCACTCTTGTACTGGATCAGGAAATCTTAAGGATACACCTGCAGTCTGTGATTGTAGCTAGTGCTTATACACGTATGAGATTTTGACGTGATTGAGCTAATTAAATAATTAAGAGCAGAAGTTGCCACAAAATCCTGAAACAGATCGGCCCTTGCTGTGCACCCCTGGCTTAATGCATTTAAGGGTGGATCACGCAAATATAGAGATATTATAAATGTGGCTGATTATGTATTCCATTAAATTTACTCATTACACAATTAATGAGGGTCGAATTGTTCATGACAGTTCTCTGCCTCTTTAGAGCAGGTGTAAAATTTACGCCGTTAGCTAACTCTGCCGCATTTACATTAATGTAAATGAAAATATTGATTAATGTACACTGATAAATAAAATAAATAAGAAAATAATAAAGCAAGGCGCAAGACAGACACAGATCTAGGCTTCGCAGATGCACTGGAATAATCTTTGCAACAGGAATCACACTATTTCAACGCCCAGAGCTAAAAAATCAAACATATTATTAATAGTAAATCTGAATTAATGATTGCAGCCAAGCAATAATTAAGGCTGGGTGTTTGTTGCAGAAAAGATTTTCAAAATAATTTATTCAATTAATCAATATCTCATACAAATCAATTGGAAGTGACAGAAATAATGTGCGGAACTGAAGTGACAGTGACTGAATCAGTGTTGCAACTCATAAAAACACTCACTGAGCACTTTATTGGCGACACTATACAGATATTGGATACTGGGCCTCTCTTTGCTCTCAAAACAGTCTCAACTCTTGGTGGCATGGATTCCACAAGATGTGGAAAACATTCCCTTCCCTGTTCCATGTTGACATGATGGCATTACGCAATAAATGAATAAAAACAGCTCAAGTTATGTTTTAAAATAGCTGGTGAGCACTACAGTAGCTGGTTGACCAGCTCATACCCAGCTAGACCAGCTTTCTGACATTTGACCATTAGTCAGCTGCACATTTGTGCTGTGAGTCTCCCGTTCATTCACATCCCAAAGGTGTTCTATTGGATTCAGATCCGGTGACAGGGAAGGCCACTGAAGAGCTGAACTCATTGTCATGTACATGAAACCAGCGCTGTGCTTAATTGCCAGCCTATAAGGGAAACATAAGAATGAAGCCAACTAAAGAAAAGCTTCTAGGCCAGCGACTCCCAACATTGTTCCTGGGGGACCCCGGTGTATAATGGTTTTTGTTCCAACCACAATCGCGATCCCAGAATTTTAACAAGCTGTTAATTTTTCTTAATTAGGTGCTTTCCGTGTTTTGTTAAGCCACATTATACCAGAAATAACTACGCATTCCATGAAGAATGAAAGGCAATGTGTTCACATTGTGCCTATTCTGTAACATTGCATTAAATCTGTATTTAATTATTTTATATTTAGTATTCTACCTTTCTAGATTTCAGTTCAGCAGTTGCACATTTGAGCATACCCATCCGTACCGTTTTTGAAATATTCTAGAGGTTTCCGGCAAAGACAATGGGCTCTATCTTACACATGGCACAGTGTGGCAGTAACCTTTCAGATAATTTCAGATCACTGCGATTGTAATTATGGTGTATAACACCCACACTGTTTTGATGCAGCTGGAAGCATTTGCTTTATGACCTACAAAACCCTGGTCTCAAGTCATAGTGCAGTTTCATTGTGATTTTAACAGCACAATAATATACACCTACAAAATATCAATATTATAATGTGAATGATTATTACTGTGCATGTCGAAAGATATACTATACAAAATCCATGTCATAATAGTTTATAATATTGGTCTGAATTAGACAATCACAGAAATGAGGCCATATATGAACAGTAAGTGAGCCCACTCCCTCTACATCCTGTGTGTGGGGGCAGCCTGTATTCTAGTGTCTAGGTACATGACTGGGACCCGGAAGGTTGGTGGTTCAAGCCCCAGTGTAGCCACGATAAGATCAGCACAGCTGTTGGACTCTTGAATAAGCCCCTTAACCCTGATTTGCTCCAGGGTGTATTCTCTCCTACTTAGTCTAATCAACTGTAAGTTGCTTTGGATAAAAGGGTAATTAGCAATGCTACTTATAAGGTTTTTATAAGGACTTCTTTTTATTGGCCAAATCTTGGACCCTCCCTTGAAGCGGTCCTTGTTAGGGGCCAACAGCTATCCATTAAAGACATGACTGACGACACGTATACAGTGCGTGGGCTGTATTGCAAATGTAGTACAATGTTTTTCAAATATAGTCCCAGGGATTCACTATGGGATTCACATCTTAATATGATGAAAAAAACAAATATTCATAAAAAGGTCACCTTTTTAACCCTATTCTTCATTCTTCACTTTTTGAAATGACAGTAACCAGGTTTCCTCAAGTTCAGCAATGAAAACCTGCTGATTACACCTGTCACCCCCTTACTGAACAAACAAAACTTCTAATTAAGGAGAATTAACCTTTTAAAAAATTAAAGCAAAAAAAAGAAAGCAAATTTGCACCACGTTATATAATTCAGAGAATTTTAATGGTCTTTTTCATCAGTGGTAAATCTGTCTGATCAAAGTGTTGCTAAATCCACTGTTGTATTAGCAATCCTCCAATCCATGCTAGCGCAGGTGGCTGTAACATCAGGGAATGGAATATGACACTCTGATTTGTTTATTGCTTGTCATGCCCAGGACACACCTGTTAATTAATTTCAGCTCTTTTGAACCTTGCCCATAGGTTGGCCTATGTGCCGTTAAACTAGCAATGATGGATCATCCTAAGATAATTTCAGTTCAGCTGCAAAACTTGGTTTTCTTGCTGGATGCAGAAACTGGCTCCCATCCTAACTTCCGAGGCATATTGAACTTGTATTATTTTACTCTAATATGTCTCCAAACATTTAAGTGTACCTTTCTGACACTGTGGATGAGAACTGAGGAGAGTGAACTTTGAGCATTCGCGATGTTGAATGGGTAAAATCAGGGTTAGCGCAGGAAACCACGGCGCCCTGATTGCTTCACTGGTCCTGCCACCTTACAGCCTTCTCCTTTCATTCTGCCTCAAGACTGAAATCAGTAAAACAGTTGGAATATGAATAACCGGTCAAAGTGCCCGTGCCTAGTGAGGTAAAAACATGGAGAGCGCGGTAATATGGCAGGCCTCCTGTTCAGGCTGGTGGCAAAGACCACCCCCCCACCGCAAATACACAAGCGCAGAAAATACCTGCCAATTATCACTAGCTCAGAGGTCTATTTTATCCAGGCGGTCACTGGGCAGGAGAACTGGCAGTAGGTGTCTTTTGCTTGACAGTTTGACCAGCTCAAGCTATGTTTTTAATTAGCTGGTTGCTGGTTGACCAGCTACTAGCTCAGACAAGCTACCAGCGTGACATTGTTTAACCGGCTGAAGTTATGTTTTGAAATAGCTGGTCGGCACTACAGTAGCTGGTTGACCAGCTCATACCCGGCTAGACCAGCTTTCAAGTTGGTCAAGCTGCTGTGGCTGGATTGTTACGGCAGGGTAGGTTTCAAAGCGTTTCCATGGAGCTGACAAACGCAACATTTGCCAGTTAGTCCTAACAGATGGAGAAACCCCCGAGTCGGCCCCCTCGGTCCTACCTGCTTCATCGAGGCCCGATTCATTAACCGCGCCGTTTGGGGAGCCGGCGGCCTCCGCCACATTGTGTTTGAAGGTGTGGGTGGCGGAGGAGAGCCGGCGACCGCCTCACCGGGGGAATGTCGACTTGGAGCCGGATCAGAGTGTGCGCTCGCTTCCCTTTATTGGAGGCCCGCTGATAACCCGGGCTTCCTGGCTCGTTATTTTCCCCGGCAGCGCGGAGGCCTGTCCTCCAGGAGCTGTTATTTACCGGCTCTGTAAACACCGTCCCATTAAAGTCTTTTCTGTTTCTAAGGCTGTGTCAAACGGAAGGCCAAAACCCGGGCTATTCTTAGCCCCCTCGTCGGCGGCAAACAACGGATTCGACACGCGCCGGCCTCCTCGATTTCCTACGGAGGGAGAGGAAAAAAACAACAAACTCTCTGCCCTGGCTTTTTCTCTCCTGCCCTTCTAAGACGGGCGCTTAAAATCCCCGCAGGCTCTCCCACGGCCGCCTATACCCTGCCCTCTCTAAATTGCAAGCTCGGTGGTAAAACTCGTAACCTCATATCTTGCTTGGTTAGTGATACGTGATAGGTGCCCCCCACAAACCATTACCTGTGTCCAACCAATCCTAAGCCTGAGAACTTTTCATGTAGTGCAGCGGGGAAAAACGGCTAGCGTAAGGAATTATGGGGGAAATATAACACCGGTGTCATAGGGAAGGGAAGGGAGAAGTCCACAATTCTCTGCTTCTTTTCCTAAATATTTCTGCATGCGGATATTATTTTTTCATGTGATGTCACCTCCGCAGTGCGATGCAGTGACAGCCACTCTGTAAATGAATGTCTGTTGTTACTAATTTCAAAAGTTCAAAGCAATTTGTAACAAAATAAGGCACACTGCAAAATAATAGCCGGAGTTTGATCGACAGTGGACTTGTTTAATTGCTGTTTTTGTATCAAATGATTCTGTGAGTGTAAGCAATATCGGGATGTGTAGGCATTAATCTATTTAAACAGCATATTACTCATGAGTGGCAATTTTATATTCCAACTGCGGAAATCTGCCGAGTTTCTATTTGATTTGTCTGGGAACATATATGCTCAGTGACCATTTTTAAAAGCATTTATTAGACGTATTTCTTAATTGGCCCCCCAGTGCTAGCGCCCATCCACTTCAGATATGTTTTCCTGCATACCCTTCCTGTCAAATGGAACTAGTCTGGACATTTTCCTCATTAACAATGTGTTTTCGCCCACAGAACTGCTGCTCGCTGGATATTTATTTTCTTTTTCAAACCATTATCTGTAAACTCAGACCACTCAGTCTGGCAACAACATTCAATGGTCACTGAGATCACATTTCTTCCCTATTCTGATGTTAGGTCTGAGCAACGACTGAACCTCTTGACCATGTCTGCGTGATTTTATGTATTGAGTTGCTGCAACATGATTGGCTGATCAGATATTTCCATTAACAAGCTGGTGTACAGGTCTACCTAATAAAGTGAAGCATCTCTGAACACACAATGCATCAAACCTCTAAGGGGATAGGCTGCAGCAACAGAAGACCAATAAGAAAAAAGTCGAATAAATACTGAATAAAGTGCTCACTGAGTGTAGATCAGAAATTTGATGTTTAAGATGTATCTTTAAATAATCGTTTAGCAGCTTTACAAATTGTACTGAAACTCATATTCCTTAGATTTCAATGAGTAATCTCCCTTTAAATATTGCAGCTGATTTTGTATATGATATGTGATATATGAATACTAATTGAAAAGCCTTTATGAATAATTAATCTGTTCACTGCATAATTTATGTGAAAACACTGGATTTACATCATAGTTCATGTAATAAATACCTGTTCAAACACCCAGTGATTAAGCCTACAGTATATCTGAATATTTAGTTTTTTTATGTGCTCAAATACATTTTATAAAACTGACTGAAAAAATGTATGCACTCTTGTCAATCTAACCATACCTACATTTGTAGAATAAGAAATGATAAAAAAACATAAAAACATTATTTTTCTTCCATATTTCAAAATTTTGTCTATAGAATTTGAACTTGTGGGTGCGCATGTATGTGTGTATGCGTGTGTTTGTAGATGTGGGTATGTGTGTGTGTGCAAGTGTTTATGTGTCTGTGTGTGTGTGTGTGTTTGTCTGTGTGGGTATGTGTGTGTGTGTGCATTTGTATGTGTGTGTGTGTGTGTGTGTGTGTGCGTGTGAATGCATTTGCGTGAGTATATGCGTGTGTGTCTGTGTGCGTATGCGTGTGTGTGTTTGTCTGTGTGTGTATGCTTGCGTGCGTGTGTTTTTGTCTGTGTGTATATGCGTGTGTGTGTGTGCACGATTGTGTGTATGTCTGTGTGTTTGTCTGTGTATGTATGCCTGTGTGTGTGTGCAAGTATGTGTGTGTATGCGTGTGTGTTTGTCTGTGTGTGTATGCGTGTGTGTGTGTATGTGTGCATGTGTGTGTGTGTGCGAGTGTGTGTGTGTATGCGTGTGTATATGTGTATGTGTGTGTATGTGCGTGCGTGCGTGCGTGCGTGTGTGTGTGTGTCTGTTAAGCACAGATGAGCAGCCACAGCGAGGTTCTCCACCTTTCCGCCTACAATTGACAGCATGCAG
This sequence comes from Conger conger, assembly GCF_963514075.1. Lineage (NCBI taxonomy): Eukaryota > Metazoa > Chordata > Actinopteri > Anguilliformes > Congridae > Conger > Conger conger. The sequence goes on from NC_083769.1 coordinate 10,144,859, forward strand.
ATCAGTTTGGACGGCAGCGAATCTAATAAATATTTCAGTGTCTCGTTAATATTCATCCATTCCAGTTCAAAGGCTGCTCTGGAAGGACAAAAAGGAGGGAGGGCTGGCATGGGGGAGGGCGGGCTGTCTCGACCTGTCGGTGTAAAACAAGCGCCGTTCCCTGCCACGGCTGGAGACCTTAATTACACATCGAGGGAATCGACCCAAAATGCCACGGACAGAGCCCAGGTCCGAACGCAAGCCTTGGACTACGGTGCGGTGCTGAGGTCGGCAAAGTGCATTCTCTTCACATACAGCACCGGGTGGGGTAAATAGGCCAGACATAAATAAAGAGTATGTAAACAGTGAACAGTGATGAATGAATGCCCCTCCTTTCCACCGCCACCCCCTCCTCATTTTTGATCTCAGGGCTGATTCATGTTTTGCCAACCTGAAATGTTCCTATTTACACCCTGGAAAAACTGAAGGGCTGCACTGGAAAATTATTGGCCAGTTTCACTTGACACAGATTAATTTTAGTCCTGGACTAAAGTTTGGGGTTGAGAATGTTCAGATGTGTTCAGGTGTGTCTGGGCATGTTCAGATGTGTTCAGGTGTGTCTGGGCATGTTCAGATGTGTTCAGGTGTGTCTGGGCATGTTCAGATGTGTTCAGGTGTGTCTGGGCATGTTCAGGTGTGTTCAGGTGTGTCTGGGCATGTTCAGGTGTGTTCAGGTGTGTCTGGGTATGTCCAGGTGTGTTAAGGTGTGTCTTGGCGTGTCCAGGTGTGTCCAGGTGTGTTCAGGTGTGTCTGGGTATGTTCATGTGTGTTCAGGTGTGTCTGGGCATGTTCAGATGTGTTCAGGTGTGTCTGGGCATGTTCAGGTGTGTTCAGGTGTGTCTGGGCATGTTCAGGTGTGTTCAGGTGTGTCTGGGTATGTCCAGGTGTGTTCAGGTGTGTCTTGGCGTGTCCAGGTGTGTTCAGGTGTGTCTAGGCATGTTCAGATGTGTTCAGGTGTGTCTGGGCATGTTCAGGTGTGTTCAGGTGTGTCTGGGCATGTTCAGGTGTGTTCAGGTGTGTCTGGGCATGTTCAGATGTGTTCAGGTGTGTCTGGGCATGTTCAGGTGTGTTCAGGTGTGTCTGGGCATGTTCAGGTGTGTTCAGGTGTGTTCAGGTGTGTCTGGGTATGTCCAGGTGTGTTCAGGTGTGTCTGGGCATGTTCAGATGTGTTCAGGTGTGTCTGGGCATGTTCAGGTGTGTTCAGGTGTGTCTGGGCATGTTCAGGTGTGTTCAGGTGTGTCTGGGCATGTTCAGGTGTGTTCAGGTGTGTCTGGGTATGTCCAGGTGTGTTAAGGTGTGTCTTGGCGTGTCCAGGTGTGTCCAGGTGTGTTCAGGTGTGTCTGGGTATGTTCATGTGTGTTCAGGTGTGTCTGGGCATGTTCAGGTGTGTTCAGGTGTGTCTGGGCATGTTCAGGAGTGTTCAGGTGTGTCTGGGCATGTTCATGTGTGTTCAGGTGTGTTCAGGTGTGTCTGGGTATGTCCAGGTGTGTTCAGGTGTGTCTGGGCATGTTCATGTGTGTTCAGGTGTGTCTGGGCATGTTCAGGTGTGTTCAGGTGTGTCTGGGTATGTCCAGGTGTGTTCAGGTGTGTCTGGGCATGTTCAGGTGTGTTCAGGTGTGTCTGGGTATGTCCAGGTGTGTTCAGGTGTGTCTGGGTATTTCCAGGTGTGTTCAGGTGTGTCTGGGCGTGTTAAGGTGTGCATAGGCATGCCCAGATGTATCCAGGTGTGTCCTTATCTTTGAAAGTTTCTCCTCAGTACCCTTTCTGTATGTTCCCTTGACATGGACACTGAGTTGTCTTTGGGCAGGGGCCTCTGCAGACGCCCATAAAAAAATATCCATCCATCCACTGCTACTTTCGGCTTGGCTTTGGACGGCCTGACTCGTAGCTCAGCCAGAGGGGAGGAAGACCGTCAAAACACACGCAATATCGGCCTCTCAGCCATATCAATCCTAAATAGCTTCCCGGTCAGTAAATAATCATGAGCGGTTAGGGGGTTAGCTGAACTTTGATGGATTAAGGGAACACTTTTGTTAGGCAAAGCAGATGGTATTCTGTTTGCACCTCGGCGTGTAAAAAGAGAGCCTAACGATTCACACAGCAGATGTCCTTTATGCGAGTTCACTTGAAGAAGATTCTCAAAAGTGTTTTGTTGATAAAACATTTCCATGGTTTTTCCTGAATTCATGTGGAGTGCAAATGAGTAGTCAATGAGAGCAATTGCCACTTATTCCATACAGTAGATAAAATATGATTATTCAGCGTGTCCCATAACTCCTTGTACCACTGTGAAATGTGGCTTCTGACTGAGATTTCGGATTTTTTGTTTTCTTTCCTTTTTTAAATGCACATTTTTGTAGGATTAATGAATCAAGTCTTCTATCAACAACTTGGAAACCCCACAGCAAGTTCAAGAAGTATGAATAATCAAACCTGCTTACCACCCATTAGGATGTTAATTGCTTCTATACTGTATATACAGTAAAATGGGGAAACTATGTATAAACAGGGCTGTAATGCCTTCACAGAAAAGTGCTACTCGATATAATATGGGCACCGTGTTCACACTGTTGCCACGCAAGAAGTAGTTTCCGGTTCAGATTCCTGGCTGGTCAGATCCTCCCTGTGTGGAGCTTGCATGTTCTTCCTGTGTTGGCCTGAGTTTTTACATTTTTACATTACATTACATTATTGGCATTTGGCAGACGCTCTTATCCAGAGCGACGTACAACATTGCCCTTGACTTTTGATTGGTTAAATGCAGATGACAAATGACCCCATAAGCAATATAAAGTGTAGGTCAGGGATACTCAATCTTACCCAAAAAGGGCCGGTGTGGGTGCAGACTTTTTTTCCAACCAAGCAGTTACACACCTGATTCTACTAATCAACCATTAGAGTCGTTGCTAAGGGCCTTCAAAAGTAGAGTCAGGTGTGTAACTGCTTGGTTGGAACAAAAGCCTGCACCCACACCAACCATTTTTGGGTAAGATTGAGTATCCCTGAGGTAGGTTGTTGCATAGAATTTTCGAGAACACTATACTATCTATCTGATGTGAAATCTTTGGATGTATATATTATATGTATATACAGTATATAATTATATAAATATGTATAGATAACTTTGCTATTCTCCCAGGACATTCCATTAACATTCCTGAGCATGAACTCCTGAGCAGTTAGCATGTCTCCAAGGTTAACATTTTTAATGCGGGACTGAGGGCCTCTATGAAGTGTTCCTTTGAAGCTTCTTGTAGGAGTCAGAAGGGAGGCCGGACTCCCGTCAAAGAGAGCCCGCGTTATTGACATTAAAACTCGACACGCAGAACGATGTCAGTTGAAATTTTCTCTCTGATTCCGTCGGGAGAGAAGTGCCAGGCCTGCCTATGCGATACGAATATGAATAATGAGGACATTCATTAAACATGGAACTTCCCTTTGTTGTGCCGTTTAGGAGTGGGGTTTCCATGACACAACCGTGAAGTCGATAACGAGTTTTTTCTTTTTTCTTTTATGCTTTCGACGTGCCGTGTAGAAAACAATGCGTGAAGGTTAAGGAAGTTTGATTATGCTTCAACATTAGATCATGGAAAGTTCCTCGCAAATAAGTTGCCATTTTGGATTAAAGTTTCAACAGTGATGAATCTTGGTCATTTGTTTTCGATGCTGAGAGACAGATGGCGGAATATAATTTACCCCATTTTCTAATCACGACAACAGCCTATCCTGGCCCTCTTTGCGACTAATGGGGCTTCCCTGCCCAGGATAAGCTAGTTTCAAAATCATACAACTCTCGTAACTATGAAAGGCAGATCGCTAGTCATAAATACATTGTTTATGCTTTCACTGCATTTTGAATAACGTGCATTTGTATATTTCTTCATTATGACTGCAGTCATTCATTCAATTTCAGTGTATTCTCTGAGCCAGCAGATTGAGTCATTTTTACACACTTTCGGTTTGTGATTGAAACATTTCTTTTGAGTTCAGGATTTCACAGTTTCTAGTTTCTAGCCAGATTGACCTGGCAGGTCTATGAGATTTTGTGCTTTTATTTAACATTAGCTGCGATTGCAAAAAAAAAACTAAAACAAAACTCAGACAGGAACTTGAGGTTTTGGTTAAAAAACATACAGCGCAAACACACAATTTCACCTGTCGCTTTTGGCTCAACTTACACTCTCGTACCAAAGGCCCCAGTGACTCATTGTATGGAGTTGTCTGGTCGTCCTGGGCCTTGCCTGTCCGCCTGTAAATCTCTACCTCACCCCTAAAGGTTAATAACCTGCACACAAAATGTCAAGTACATTGGTCCGGTTGTATCATAACCTTCATGTTCAGAAGCGAATATCCCAGACAAGCTGCATTGGACTTAGGAAACAAGGGGCCCCACCTTATCTAGGAGGGTCGTGAATGTCAACCAGTAAGGCAGGACATTTATGTAAACCAATATAAAGGTAAGCTCTATGTCTTAATTGTGCAGTTTAACCACCTGAATTTGATTCGGTTCCTAATAAACAACTTAAAATTTGCGCTGTAGTGCGTTCATTCATTTTATTTTAAATAAATTTCAGGCTGACAGCTTCTGCAAGATTTTCTTCAGTTTTCTGCGTCGGTTTATTTCATTTAATGTCTCTTGCATAATGAAGCTGCTTGTTCACCACTGTCGAACAAAAAAAAAAAAAACGTACATACCATTTCCCCCCTAAGCCTTTTCGGGAGACAAATAGCGTAATATGTCTGCAATTTGTAGTTTTATTCATCACCGAATTACGGTTAGTTGGCACTGCAGATCATTGCCTTGGAAAGCAACAACACATTCCTTCACAGAATGGTGCTGTCATGGCAACAACATCAACTTCAGACTTGGTGAACTGCTAAGAGGTTGCTTTTAAGACACAGGCCGACAATATAAGCCACAATGGAACTGTTTAAAACATTATTCAGTGTAGTATATTCCAAAGTTGCACGGACTTGTCCTTCAGGGCTTTGACAGTGATTCATTGAGTCTGACTCACAAATAAATGTGAGTCTTATTTTTTCAATGCAAACAATATTTTATATGATGAGTTTGCCGATCATTGAACGCCCCGGATTAAGGACAAAATGTGAACTGAATCCAGGATTTAGTTGCATGATTCCATGTGTTGTAATGACAGCCTGAATTGAGAGAGAACATAAGAATGAATACTGAAGAATATTCCAGATTTGTCCTTGAGTATCCTGCGGACCCCCGCCTCCAATATGGGAGCCAGGAAGCTGTTTTCGACGATTTAACAGCTCTGTTTCATGATATCAGTACAGAATTTACGATAAGCAAATGTGCTTCTTTACTTTATTATTTTAACGGCCACACAATGTGAAATGTGCCTGAGACTTGAGTGTTCAGAGTTGGGATATTTTATGGAGTCGGTAACAACAGTTTTTTATGATTTACTGCACCAACTACTGAGAGCTTCTTGATGCCCAACATCAGAGCTACAGTATCAATTAAACCCAGTATCTCAGCCACTGGCTGTGAAAATTAATGTACAATGTGGGGGGGTCAATCTAATTAATTTTAATTTTCAGGAAATTAATGGCAATTGCATTCACTCTGCACCTGAAAGTCAAAGGCGAACACCTGCACACACACCACAGACATGCACACACACCACACACACACACACATGTACACACACAGACGTGCACACACACACACCACACACACACAGACATGCACACACACACCACACACACACACACAGACATGCACACACACACCACACACACACACACAGACATGCACACACACGCACGACACACACACACAGACATGCACACACACACCACACACACACACACAGACGTGCACACACACACACCACACACACACAGACATGCACACACACACCACACACACACACACAGACGTGCACACACACGCACGACACACACACACAGACATGCACACACGCACCACACACACAGACGTGCACACACCAGATACACACACAGACGTGCGCACACACCACACACACACACACACTTGTACGCACACACACACACACACATGTACGCACACATGTACGCACACACAGACATGCACACACACACACCACACACACACACAGACGTGCACACATGCACCACACACACACAGACTTGCACACATACACACACAGATGTGCACCCACCACAGATACACACAGACGCACACACCCACACACACACACACACACACACACACACACACCAACACCTGCACACACCAGTGTAGAGGCCTTGGCTGCAATTTCAGTATCAGTGTTTGGATCATTTCCCCATTGTCTCGCCTCACCACTTGTGAAAGCCTCACAGGCTGCAGGTTTCTCAGATAAAAGGCGTACTGTGGAGAAACCGCAGTTATATAACAATCGTACCATTCTCCTCTGCCAAATGGATACGGCTTTTTTCTGTTTTAGTGGCCCGAAAATTGGCTTCTGCGCTTTGTTCCTCCTTTTCTCCCCAGCTGTCTGTGCCTGTTCTTCAGGTGGAAAGATTGAGAGGCCCAAGTTCTGCCCCAAACATCCATTATCTCCCACTGAGCCCGGCCGCGCAACTTAGCACAGCAGCAATTTCCAATTACGTGTTTTTTTTTGCCGTTTTATGCGTTTGTTTTCTCTTTTCTTTCTTTCTTTCTTTCTTTATTTGGTTTAAGCCGGGGAACACCGTGGCTAGGCTAGGCTGCTCCCCCCCCTGCTCCCCCCCCCCTCCCCCCCTTATCACTGGGCAGATAATGGGCAGCCCATGGAAGTTGGACTCCTGTGTTTACGGCCATATTAGTTCCAGAACTTTCCCGACCACGTAGGAAAGCCGAATTGGCTATTTTCAGCGTGGTGCCAGAGTAATTTTCCTCCGACCCACACTTCCAGCCAAGGGACCCGGAGAAGAAGCCTCGGAACGCGACTTCACAAGTCGAGATAGTTAGCACTCCCCCTGGGCTGAGGGAAATTGATCTGTTCTAGCACTGTGTGGCTGCCGTTATTGCGCGAGAACACTCATAAATAAGAAGAAAGGGACCGTTCGGTATCAGACATAGGCATCTGGAGAATAAACATTTTTTGGTGAGCAAAATGTTATGAGGTAAAAAAAAAAAAAAAAAACCTAGACACAAACAGCAACTCAATTTGCAATTTCAGAATGTATATTTAAATGGCCTCACATTTAAGTTTATGCGCGCACAACACCGCATGCGGAAATTGTATCTCGCTGTTATTTATTTAAAGCAAATCAAAAACGTTTGGCGCGTTGGTCCTCCTCCGTTTGCCATTCGCCTTTTAGCGACGCATCAAGTGTTTTTGATTTCTGTGTCGCACCGTTCCCCGGGCGAAGCCTTCTCGATTCGCGCGCCTCTGTGTCTCGCCTGACGAACGGCCGGAGACGGCAGGACGATTTATAGACCGACTAGGAAGCCGTCAGTCTCTCACGAGCGTCTTCGCCAGACTCAATTACATAGGCAGATAATCGGATTGCGGAAACAGGCCCCAGACAGACCCAAACGCTCGCCTTCCTTTCGCGGGAGGCTGAGGAAGAATAGTCACTGCGAGCAAGCCTTACACTATTAGTTGATATTAAAATGAAGGTGATGTATTGGAGCTTGTCACATATATGAGTTTTTGGAAGATGCCGGTCTGTATGAATATAGTTCCCGGGTTTTATTTAATTGAATTCCGCCCCTGCGCTGGAGTCCGCTCGCATAGCGTGACGGCTTCCTCTCCCTAAATCCCTGAGGGAGATTCTAATGTAATTCTCACCTTAACAAACCCGGCGAAGGAATAACAAATGATCGCGGATGAAGGATTTTATGGATGAGGCCCATCTCGTCTGCCGATGGGAACGCGCGATAGGGAGGGTGAGAAAGAGTGAGAGAAAGAGAAAGGGTAAGAAGCGAGAGAGAGAGCATTTTCAGCGTATAAATTATGAGGGCTATCTGCACAAAAGCACAAAAGCCTCATGAGGTTTTGCCACCTGAGAATATTTAGATGCCCGAACCCCCACCACCACCAACAGCCCACCCACCCACCTAATACCACTCCCACAGTCCCTACAGTGTGGTTTTGTGGTTATGAACTTCACAGGGGCCAATGGTGAAAGCTTCATTAAGCTAATTACCTAAAATAAGTTAACATGTAACTCCAAGGTGCAACACTTCTGGGGAATGTGTGTGGAGCATGTTTTTTCTGTAGTTTTTCCAGGTATACTGGTTTTCATTCCGACCACAATCTCAATCCCAGAACTTTAAGAAGCAGTTATTTTTTCTTAATTATGTGCTTCTTATGTTCAGAGTGACTATTTACCCTCTTAAGTCAGACATACAGTGGCTATTCTCCTGTTCATATTGTGCGTATTGTGCTATATTGCAAGCAATTGCCTAAAAAGGCAACTGATCAAACTGATTTTACTGATCAAATGAAAGAGTGTGGTGAATCAATTGGCTCCCAATTGGTGCAATTCTTGACATCTGGCCACAATAAATACCACCTGGAAGATAATACAGAATTCAAAAGCAAATGATAACGAGCCAAACCTGTGTGTCGGCACATTTAAAGGAATAAATATTAAAGAAATTACACAGATGCGTCCAGCAAACTAATTACGAGTCTACTAATTAACCTCAGTCTATCATTTGATCGAAAAAGTTACCTCTTTGAAGTTACCTTCACCTCACAAACTTACTTCTTTATTGTTTGCAACAATAAGCACAGTAAGCACAATAGAAACATGGGAGTTTTATTCTTCATGGCATGTCTAGCCATGTCTGGCAAAATGTGGCTTAAGAGGGTAAATAATCCCTCTGAACATGAAAAGCACATAATTAAGAAGAATTAATAGCTTGTTAAAGTTTGGGATTGCAAACAAAAACCAGTACACCGGGGGCCTGAGATGGTGCAGGTGACTAGGTGTAATTACCAATTATTCACTCCATGGAAACAGGTGGTCTGAGTAGGAAATGTTCTCACCTTTAAACTGCAATTTTCAAGTTCGCATCGTCAGTGAAATAATGTGTGAGAACTTATGTAGGAATAGCATTTAATGCATTCTGTAAATCTATGCTTATACTTACAGCTGTATCTGATTTTGTAACAAGTTTAGTCACACCCAGCTCGAAACGTGATTGGGATGAAAAACCAGGAAGTGTGACATTGAGTAAGGCAGTGCTATTCACAGTGCAGACATTTGCTCTTACCGTGCGCTACACCACCTGATTTCACGAATTATTTTACCTGCTTGGTTCAGATAATAAGCAAATTTGTTAAATCAGGTGGTGTAATGCACAAGTGAAGCAAATGCCAGCACTATGGACACTATTCCACTATGTGGAATTGAGTAGCACTGGAGTAAGGTGATCCCAAGTGTGACATGGCTGTAGGCTAGAATAAAAAGATGAATTCCAAAGCGGAGATGGAATTATGGACACTATTTTGACCCTGCTGCACCACCAAGGGACGAGGAACAGGCATGAATGTACGTGGATCGCATTGAGATGTGGTCTGAGGAGATCCACGGTGACTTCGATAGAGGTCCTCAATGGTGAGTGATTAGTGTTGACGCACAAGTAATCAGGAAGAATGGAGAAGCTGCTTTACACTTTATGGGTTTTTTTGTTTTTGTTTCTACAGTTCAGAACTAACTAGCTAGTGCAGTTTTGACCCTCATCATAGTGAGGATAATAAATGGACTCAATATACCGTTATATCACGCTTCTATCCAAAGTACTTCACAATTAATAGCTCTTGTTCACCCATACGCTGGTAAAAGGCTCCCATGCAAGCCACCAATCAACTTCTTGGGAGCAATTGGGTCTTGTTCAAGGCCACGCCCAGGGTCTGTGACGATCAAGCAGTGCAGAGCAACTGGCATCAGCGTAGTCTGTGACTCATGCCCGCACTGCCCACCAGCTCAGACCAGGGGCCTCATTCATAAACGTTGCGTAGGCACAAAATAATGCGTACGCCACTTTCTAAGCAAACTTTGGCATTTATAAAAAACGAACTTGACGGGAAAATGTGCGGTCCTCCACGGAAACTCTGACCCACGCGTGCGCACATTAACTGGAGAAATGAGAAACTGCGACTCCGATGGCAATGGGATGAAACGCGAGAAATGGTGTGAAATTGATACCGCTGTGTAAAATAAATCAAAATATTACCTCTCACGTATCATATATGAAGAGTTAATTTGCAAAAACGGATAAAAGCCTCTCTTACAACGAATAAACAAACAGCTGTTTGATTGATGCTCCCTGGAGTGCCCAAAAAAATATGATTTAGGATGATAAATATAAACTGAGATCATATATAGACAAATTGTTAAACAATACTTCATGTTATTAAATGTATTCTCATAAATAATACGGTGAACAGTCGGACAAATTACGCTGCACTGATGCCGTTTACAATGCGTCAGTCGGGCAGATACGAGTGCATAGTTTCATATATTGTTATCATAGTCATATATTATGTTTTATAATGTGTTTATTGTTATGGATTTTTGTTTGTTTCATCTCTGTTTTCAATGGTGCTAGACAAATAACGTGTATTATTATTATTATTATTATTATTATTATTATTATTATTATTATTATTATTATCATCGTCATCATCACATTCGTTGTGCAGAACTGTTCGTCATTTACACTCAATCAGGATAATTCCCACACCTGTAGCTTTTCAGAGGCAATCAAATGGCTGAAATCCCTTTTCTTGGCCTTCTTTTCAGCGTTTGCCATTGTCGTCTTCGTGAAATGCATATTCATTAGGGGTGGTTCACTGCCTATTTATAGGCAACTGTGGGCGGGACATGAATCTGGCAAAGGTGCGCCACATTTAGAGTTGATTGTGATTTATAAAGGAAAACTGGCATGGGACGTGCGTGTTTTATAAATCAGAATATTTTTGTGCGTACGCACGTCCTGGGTTTCATGCGTATGCAACCTTTTGATGTGAATCCTACGCACAGTTTTATAAATGAGGCCCCAGGTCTGTGGTGACTTGCTGCCCAGTAATATGGAGAGTTGATAACTTCAGGGTTTTCCCAAGCAATGCCTAGGATCACAACCTATGCAGAAGCCATTCAACCATTTTTGTGCATTTTGCTGTCCAATTTGACTAGGAAAAATGTGACTCGACACAGCGAAGGGCGGATCATTGCGCAGTTCTCAGTGTTACAGAATGCTGAAAACTGTGTAATCAATTGGTCAAAAATTAGATGAGTGCAGAATCTGGAATCTTGAAATACTATCATTCAGCTACAACTCCATTACGCATGAAAATGTGCAAATATGAAATAAATGTAATGTAAAAATATTAAGTCACTTTCCCTGTCTGTCCTCCACATTCTTCTTTGTTGGTGGAGCGGCTGTAGTCTACTCAAAGTAATGCAAATGAAGAGGTGATAACATTGTCACAGCCCTTGACTTGCTGCATTAACACCAAATTCAATTTTGTCCGCCACAAAAGTATTCGGTTTGCATATGCACCCGACCATCAACCAAATACAGATAAAACGTGGCTTTATCTAAACTCAAGAGGTAGGCTAATGGATCTGCTTCTGTATGCTAGAAGATGGTATGGTTTGAAGATCACTAGCTCTGCGCTGCAATGGTATAATAGGTATAATATAGCTAGCAAACGATGTTAACGTTTAATAAAAGGTGTGCACATATGTGAAAAGTGCATGTTGTTACCCTGTGTGGGCTTTTAGTGGCCCAGCCGCTATTGAAAGTTTGTCTGTGTTTGAAATCTGAACTGCTTGATCATGTGTTTTCTGCTAATAAAACCATTGAGCATTGAATTCCTGGTCTGTCAGTTTGATGATGGAACCCCGCCGTGCTACAGTGTTCTTAAACCAGTGCGCTGCTGCTGGAAGAAAATCCAGTTGCTGAGTTTCTCTTTTAGAAAATAGTTTTACAGTATATCATTTCATAATATGTATTGTAGATTGCTAAGGGCGCAGGCATTGATGCTATAATGCTGGACAAATGTATCACTAATAGGAGGATAAAAAAATACGCTCCATTTGTAGTATTACGCCACATAAGTCTTCAACCTCTCACTGAACGCTCATGCGTACATTTTACAGCTTGTTGACACCATCAGTCCTGCCACCGACGACTCGGACCTCTTCACAGCAGTGGCTGATGGGCCAGTTCTTACACCTACTGTACGTCACTTCTAGGTGAGAATCTGTGACAAACCCCCGCAAAGGTTTGAAGACATTTCTGAAAACCACTTCTGCCAGACGTGTATTTTAACAAGCCATATCTCCAAAACTGATCGAAAAGTAATAAAATGATACTTCATTTTGTAGTTCTGATCTTCTTGTTTCGCATCAAATAAGAAAAGCACTATGATGCCTCATGTACAGTGTTGCATGACAAATGCAAAATTATGCATTCAATGTTGATTTGTCTGTATTTCGGTTTTTAAGTGTTTATGGCTGTCTTAATACTGCACTGTGTATCCAGGGTATTGTATTCATTCTTTTCCTTACACCTGTCTAATGAGGAGAATTACAAACACAACTTGTACAATCATTATATCATTTTAATTATGACTGTTAAAATGAAGCATTCATGAACTGCATTCGTTATCTCCTCCCAAGCAAATTTAACATCACTGCTCTTGGCAAGTTGCTAGGCACCATAGACTCTACCACAACATCTCTGCTTTGGCACACTTTCTTGTTTTATAGTAAAACTTGTTATAATCTAAAACGTAACATTTTTAATTTTCAATGATTAAAAAAAATATATATTAGTTGTGATCTGTAAAGGGTTTAACTCCTAATTCCACTGCATAGGCAAAATAAAGATGAATAAATCTGTGCTCATCCATTTTGCTCTCATGGTAGAGTGACAGATGAACAACAAGGCATGTTATTGTTTTGTCTGGAGGGTATACTCTTCAGGAGCCTAGGTTCATTTGTGGGTCATGCTCTACGCATAGTCTGGCTGTAGGCTATACATTCAAAATGGAGGAGCCAAGAACAATTATAACTCCTCATGAGTGTCATTTGGAAATGTATGTTCTGTGCCATCGGATGCTATATAATAACCACGGAGATAACCTTGGCTGCAATGTATGCAGGCAGCGACTGCCCTTCTAACCTTCTAAAGGCTGACACTTTGTTCCTCCTCCAAATGAGAACTCAGAGGAGTTTAGTTCAAGTAAGCCATGCCTTTGTACATTAATGATGGGCTGTGATAGAATTGGGTTGCAGCACGCCCACTGATAAGTTCTGCCCATTTTCTCCCATCCGGTCAGAAAAATGCCAAGATTCAGTAGCCACACCCAATGTGCTGCACTACTGACTGAGTCCAAAGTCCTATTAGTCATTATGGGATGGTAGGCCAGGAAAGCCAGGATGTTCACATCTGGAATTCTACAGGAGGAAAGAATATGGCACCACTAATAGATGGAAAATGATTTTTTTAACCCCTAATGCAGGGTTCACCAACCCTGTTCCTGGAGATCTACTGTCCTGTTGGTTTTCACTCCAACCTTAGCAAAGCCCACCCTCATTCAACAGCTAAAGATCCCGTTGAGCTGCTATTTAGGTGTAGAATTTGGGTTGTAATGAACCTACAGGACGGTAGATCTCCAGGTGACCACTGATCTAGCGCGAGTAGATTCCTTTCAGATCTGTTGACTGAAATTATGATCCTTCCCACATCAATAGGTAACTACTCAATCTGCGGACAGTGGTGCTATTATCCTGAAAGACTATCATTCTCTGCAGGGAATAAATTATTTCATTGGTTTTAAGATAAACACTCCTTGACAACTGGAAAATACCTGTAATTATAGCACATCAAAAGCCAGCAGCCACAGTTTGCTTAATTTAGCCCTTATTAGTTTACACTTAGGGATTATTAGTCTGTGCTGGTAGTGTGCTCATCTCTGGCTTCAGTACAAAATTAACTACAGTCGGTTGCAGAGGGAAGGTGGCCGTTTACATGTAAATACGTCAATTTCCCCACAACTCTCTCAGGCCCTGCTCCTGTTATGCTGTGCTATGTTATGTTGGGGTGAGGGCTTTGCAATTGTTTCGGCAAATTCAAATTCTGCTGTCTCCTTCATTTTGGGTGAGTCAGATCACTTGTGGGAAAGAGAAATAAACTAAATTTTCAAATTTTGCTTGGCAAACAGGAAAAAAAGGCTCATTTTTAAACATGATCTGGAATTCCTTTCTCCTGGAAGGTGTTTTGAGACATCTACAGAATAAGCCTGTCTGCGCAGAAAGTTTTTCTTTTTAAAGAATTCGCATCAAGAATGAGGTTTTACCTTGTGCCTTCTGTTATGAATTGCCGGCAGGAAAATGAAGAGAAAGAAAAATGGCATTACCTCTCCAGGATTAGAAGAAAGGCAGAGGAGAGAGAAATTCCTTTCTGAATTACTAATTTATGCTTCTTTTCAAACACCGCTTTTCGTTGCAAAGCTGACCAAACGAACCCCCCCCCCCCCATCCCCCATCCCCCATTCAGTGCCTGTCCCCTGTCCCTATTGTTTTATTGATCGGCCCCAAATGCACTCAAGTTAATATTCCCAGCATGGAGGGGAGTACCCTTCCTTTGGTATCTCTTTCTCGCTGTGTTATGTGAGGAAGAGGATGAGGGGGTGGGGGGAGTTCCCAGCTCTCAGACACCAGGGAGAAAAAGGTATACCTAGTTTCACTCCCCCCCCCCCCCCCCCCCCCCTCCCTGATCACTTAAAAAATGAAAGGTTGCAACCTTTTTGGGAAAGTCGGATCTGGCTTCTCATTCCCCCAATCCCGCCGGGACCCCCCGCTCCTCTCTCCGGGCATTGGCGGCCGACCGGACCGGCATACACGTGTAGAGAGGGAGGGAGGTCAGCAGGGACGCCGGAAGGCTGCGATTACATGCTCTACGGGACACGTCGGCCATTTGCATTTTAATTGAGGATGGCGGGCGGGAGGAGGTCGGATGCTCAAAATGGCCGCCCGTGGCACAAGGGCGGTAAACGGGCGACGCGCGCTTGAGCACAGCACCGCTCTGCGCACTTAACAAGCGCGATGATATTTACAGAGTAATGCGGAGCGCAGCCGGTTCGCATAGTGTAATACCCTCAGGGGAATGTGTCACCGCGAGGAACTTCATGGACTGAGATACCAGATAGGTTTGAAAAGGTGAGGATTACAATTAAGTTGGTGAATTGCATTAATGAGTACAACTTTAAGTAAGAAAGTAGACCAGCAAGTTCAAACTGTTGTTGACCAAATATATGACCAGCAAATTAATTGTTTTTGACCTCACTTGGGTCAAATAGGTAATTGTTTTTGATTTCAAATGCTTTTCTATGTTTTTCTGAACTTGTCTGGTATTTTGGAACCTAGGAAATCTTTCTCAAAAAAAGTGCAAACCCTGCCTTCTGTTCCTCAATTGCACAAGGCAAGATCACTCAAGCACAGAAAAGTACTTCAATCCAAAACAGTTTAAATCTGTAATTAACCCAGGTCTGATTACCAGGGCGCATTAACAGGTATTAGTGGGTATTACATTCAAGCTTCGAGTAGAATTCTTCTCCCATTGCAATCAATGTATTCTTCTGCCCTTATTGTTGTCTACTGCTGTTATGGCAGCGTATTCATTACACATTGTCACATTCTCCACTTTGTCATTAGTTTCCATTCCATTTGTGGCAGTACTCTGCAAGCTTTACACAAACAAAAACAAGTGTAACCCACTGTAGTGTGTGATGCAAACAAATACTGGAATCCCTTCAGGGCATTTAAATAATCCCACAATCCTGAGTAATACGGCGACCATCTTGTTGTGTTTAGGGAACTGTGTTTGTGACTGCAAAGTTTTTGGCTCAAATCCCAGATAAAGCCCTGCTGTTAAGAATGATACTTACTTTGGCTAAGTAAATATGTGAAAATATGTTTGGGCAATATGTAAAAACTAATGTGAGCTTTGGAAAAGCATGACTGCCCTGCTGTAAAATCCAGCTATGCCAGCTTGACCATCTTGAAAATTGAGCTGGTTAACCTGGTCTAGCTGGGTATAAGCCAGCTAGTGCTGGTACCTGATTTCAAAACATAGCTGGTCAAGCCATGTCGAGGTGGGAGCTTGTCTGAAGTGGTCATCCAGCTACCAGCTGTTTCAAAACATAGCTTGAGCTGGTCAAACCATGCCAAGCTCGGAGCTGATCTGAACCAGTCAACCAGCTACCGGCTGTTTGAAAACCTAGCTTGAGCTGTTTTTTTCAGCAGGGTATTACTGTTGTAGTACATGCTCAGAAGAAGCATTGGACTGTTATTATATGCAACTTGAATATCTTAGCACTTGAATTTCCATTGGAAAAGTACTTGCAGTGAGCAGACCTGTACACCAGCTTGTTAATGCAAATATTTAATCAATCAATCATATGGCAGCAACTGAGTGCATAAAACCATGCGGGCATGGTCAAGAGGTTCAAATGTTTTTCAGAAAAAATGTGATCAAAGTGACTTTGACCGTGGAATGATTGTTGGTGCCGGACAGGGTAGTTTGAGTATTTCAGAAACTGCTGATCTCCGGGGATTTTCTTACACAACAGTCTCTAGAGTTTGCAGAGAATAGTGGAAAAAAACATCCAGTGGGCAGCTGTTCTGCAGGCAAAAATAGTGTTAATGAGAGGTCAGAGGAGAAGGGCTAGACTGCTCAACACTGACAGGTAGGTGACAGTAATGTAAATATCCACACAACAGTGGTATGTAGAAGAGCATCTCTGAATACACAATGCATCAAACCTCTAAGTGGATAGGCTACAGCAGCAGAAAACGAATAAGTCTAAAAGTCTAAGATACCAAAAAGTGCTTTGAGTGTATATCATTGGTTCAAATAAAGTATGCTCTTATATTTACACAAGGGTGGTGGAGAGATTTACTTGTGCACCTGTTTCCCAGAAAAGTGGCCTCACATGAGTTGATTAAGCCCTCCCAAGGCTGAAACGTTCAGATGATAATGGACTTTATTTGAAGCAGGCAAGGCATGGAGTAAGTTTCTAAATGGTTCCATTTGCCTTCAGGTGCATTTAGACCAGTTAATTCCCATTTCCTCAAATGTGACGTGTTTAAAAACCTTAAAGGTACAATAGGTAAGAATTTTCCCTTATCATTGGAAAAGGCTCACTGACATGTTAACCCTCTGCCTGTGTTTATAGTCCTTAAGTTCAGGTTTAAAAATATACAGTTGATGGCCCAACTCTGTACCAAAACATTGTACAACTGTACACTAATTCAAGTTCATTGGTTGAAAATCAGTTCTAATTGCCACAGCCAATGGCGTTTCAACGTCAGCGTGTTTACAGAGACGGGGGAGGGATAAACATTGTTGTGGTTTGTAGGTGTTTGTTGCTGCTATTCCTCTCCTGACCGTTGAAATTACCTATCCTACCTTTTAAGGTCTAGCTTTTTTGTAAAGTCAACCAAATGAGATCTTTATGCACACTATATTCATTTCAGTTTGAATTGTCTCACAGAATTGTGACACTAAAATATGACAGAAAATTTAAATTGACTGTCGCCAGCTGTTCACGCCGACTCATTTTGGGATCCTCAAATCTTCAATCTCCCTTTCACTTCTGTAGTTTCACAACCTTTGTTTCAGCGAGTCTTTGATAAGAACGCTTTATTTTCCCTTGTCAGGTAGCTCATCCGTCCCATTATTTTGCCAGCCTTTGGTGTCGGCGCAGTTCAAATCTGCAGCCGACACACAGGTGAATCCTGTGCTTTATAAGGTGCAAGACATTGAAGGCAAGAGAAGAAACCAAGGTGCACTGCAAATCTGGAAACGTGTCTGCAGACACACTGCATGTACTAACTGCCGCACAGAATTAGGTAGGCACAGAGGGATTTTTTTACTGTAGTTCTTTTGAGTGTGAAGATGGGAAACCCTTCATGGGCAGGGCTGAGAAATCCGTCAGCGTTCAGATCTCAGATGAGATATTGTCATCTCACCAACAGGCCCTGCCCAACCCCCAGCAAACTTACATAGACTCACCTGTACATGCATACACACATACACGCATGCACAAAAATACACACACATTTACACAGGTACATGCATACGCACATGCACACACCTTCACACAGGTACATGCATACACATACACACACATGTGCACATGCATACACACACAGACATACACACATTCACACAGGTATATTCACGCATACACACGCGCACACAGTTACATGCATACACACAGGTATATGCATGCACACACACACACAGGTACATGCATACACACGTGTGCACATGCATGCACACACACACACACACACACACACACACACACACGTGTGCACATGCATACACATAAACAGACATACACACACATTCACACAGGTATATGCACACGCACGCACACACACACAGGTACATGCATACACGCGGGCGTACATGCATGCACACCCACACACACACACACACACACACACACTCCTCGCCTCTCCTCTAATGAAAATGAATCTGCTGTCACCTTTGGGAGCAGACGTGCTGCAGCTGCAGCGGAGGCTTCTGAAAGGGCCAAACGGCTTTGTGTTTGGCTCCGTCTCCGAGGGAAGTCCCATTTGGAGGGCCCCGGAGACGCGGTGAGATGGGATATAAACTAAAATGGTGTGTGTGTGTGTGTGTGCGCTTGTGTGTCCGTGTGTGTTGGGGCAGAGGGCAGAGGGGAGAGGGGGGAGGGGGGAATCAATTTCCTCAGTTTGGACTCCGGGCACAGTGTCCGTCCGGCAGGAGTTCATAGTGTAGAAGGCCGTTGGTCCTGCTCCATCACGTTGACGTCTCATGAAAAACTGTTTCTGCCAGCTGTTTTAAGTTATTGTCAGCCTGCTTCTGATGTGAAAAGTTGCCATCCATCCAGACTCGTCAGGCCTGACTGGAGCTGCTGCAGCCCAAAGCGAAGGCTCGTTCGCTGCCTCCCTAGACTCCCATCAGGACCCCCCAACCCCCAAACTAGACATTAAAGGGGACGCTTTTTGGCCCTGTCTCTCAGAAGAAGGTCCCCAGGCTCACCCTTCCTTTCCCTAAATAAATCAGCATGAGGCTGGGAGCTCAGACCGTTCTTAGTATCACTCTTCTTTTAATAATAATAAAGGAAATGCGGACTAAATCGGTGGACTACTGCTAATACTACGGTGTTGAAATATTTGCATTTACAAGCTGGTGTACAGGTGAGCATGAACACTGCTTGAGGGCACAGGCATCGCAGGCTTCCATGGGCACACAGCTCATTAAATAATAAATAATGTGAATTGGCTGAACTGTGTGTTATAGTGAGACTAGAGTGAATTATGAACATCTGTTTGAGAACAGCCTTCTTCTCAAAGTACTACCCAAAACATGTTCATATTGTGAGAAACGGTATGAAATGCTGATGCATAATATATATATATATATATGTAGTGTTAAAATTGAGAGTAATGGCAGTGGTTAAAAACCATGTCTAAAAATTCAAATTCCAACTGTCACCACTCTGGAAACTGAACATTCCACCATTCTATCCAATGGGACTTTTTCCCCTGGAAAACCTTACATCGGAATATAAAAAAGCTGTGAAACAAATACACCATTCTGGATCATGCCGGATGTTTTCCATTTGGTTTGGTGTCGATAGGTCGGAGTAAGCCGTAAAAAAAAAAAGCAGAATAATAAACTTTGAATGACTGTAGTGTGTATGGCCGGTGTATTCAAGAGGATTCTTACAAAGACAACGAGAGCTGCTGTGCAGTTTTACTGCTTGAATTGCAGTGCATTTTAATATTGAGATGTAAAATCTAAAATGATTCTGAATTAGGGGATCGTTATTGTTAATATTTTAAGTGTGTACAGGTACAGATTGTGCTCTCCTATTGGCCGTGTGTTAAAGTAGAGGTTCAGTGACTATTCACACTCAAACAGGAAGAGGGCAGGACAATCTTGGTTAAAAAAAATAAAAACACCTTTGTTAGTTTGACCTTTCATGCCAAGAACATGCAGCCATCAAGTGCCAAAATGAATCAAATTAAACAGCAATCGGAGAAAAGGGTATCAAGGCATGTTAGGTTTTGTTCCATTTTGTTTGTTTTAGAATAATATAATAACTCTTAATATGTAATGACTCTTGCAGAGTGTATACAATATAAGTCAAAGAAGGATAAAAAATGCGCTCTAAAAGAATAACATTTACTCTAAAAGAGGTGATTTCACACAGAACATAGGTTGGCTACAGGCTCCAAAAGATGTAACGGTGTGAATAAAAAAGTAAAGCGATACAGGCCATTATATTGCTGCTTAGATTAATACAAGACAAACAGTTTTAGGGTTTCTTTGCTGTATAAACAAAGCAGTGTCAAACACTGACCAAGGCCCTGACTAAGCCACAGGCAATGAGACGTACAGTATAAGGAATGGGTAAAATAGTTATATTCTGTGTGAGGACAAGGTGTAAATAGAAATGGCGTTGTGACAAAAGCACAAAATTAAATGGGATGCATTTATATAGCACATTTATCCAAAGCGCTGTACAATTAATGCTTCGTATTCACCCGTTCACACATCAATGGCAATTGGCTGTCATGCAAGGCACCAACCAGCTGGTCAGGAGCATTTGGGGGTTAGGCGGCTTGCTCAGGGACACTTCGACACACCCCAGGGCTGGGGATCGAACTGGAAACTCTTACCGCCTGAGCCGATGTCACCCCTAAAGGTAAACGCAAGCAAAAGGGTCATTTCCCCGCTGCGACTCTTCCCCGTGTTAGAGCATTTCACAAGCCAACTACAATGGGACTGAAGGGCGGAGCACTGTGCTACTGCCCTGGGCTGCTTCTCTCAGATGGATCTACAAGGGCTTTTTCCTGCCCCACCATATACAACGCAATGGGAGCAGCCCGTCACGTAGTGACTGAGGCACAGTACATGACTGGGACCCAGAACGTTGGTGGTTCAAGCCCCGGTGTAGCCGCGATAAGACCTGCACGGCTGTTGGGCCCTTGAGCAAGGCCCTTAACCCCACGTTGCTCCCCGGGCTCTGCACGGTGGCTGTCCACTGCTCCTAAATAACTAGGATGGGTCAAAGTTAGAGGACAAATTACCCCATGGGGTTCAATCGAGTATATTTTCTAATGCCATAATTTACAAAATGGCCTCATGCATTCATGACAACTGCATTATATACATCATAGAGTGTACCATTTTAAAATATAAATGCTGGAATAAAAGTTTTAGTACTTTGGCCTTGTTGCATTACTTTAGTGGTATGTGGGTTTATAACTGCCCCTTCAGCATAATCTTCATCTTCATTATTAGATAAACCTAATGTCAAACATCTTCCAATAGCATTTGGCATTGCTTTACCTGACTGTATTGTAGTGTGAGTTACTGTATTTATCACGGTGCAAAGTAGGTAGTACTGTATCTCATATTAAATATGTCTACATGGAACTTTGAGTGGCAGTTGACTTTCCCCTTTTAATCAGCGCAGATTACTCAGTCCTTTAGAATCGTAAAGGTTGGAATTTATATAGCGCCTTTATCCAAAGCACTGTACAATTGATGCTTCTCATTCACCCATTCATACACACCAATGGCAATTGGCTGTCAGGCAAGGCAGACGACTGCTCTTACCGCCTGAGCCAATGTTGACCCTATCAAAGAGAAAGACCTCCACTTGAAATGTGTGGGGTTGTAATAATAGTAATAATAATTCAATAATATCATAATTGGATTGTCACCAATTTTGTATAATGATTGTATTTACCATGGTACAAAATAGGTAGTATCCCATATTAAATGTGTGCATGCAGTAGCAGTAGGTTTTCGCCTTTAAATCAGTGTGGATTACTCAGTCCTTCGGAATAAAAGAGGAGTCTGGGTAGAGCATGCTAGACAGCCCCCAAAGTAGCAACTATTAATAAACAGCCCCTCCATTTTCTAGAGTCCCGGCCAGGGTTGCAACCTTTAATTAAGTATGCTGTTCTTATGACATTTGCTTTATTAATGGAAGCCGTGTCCTTCTCTTTCAATTAGTTTCATGCCAATCAGCTCTGAGCATTGGCCAGACTTGTTGATTGCTAATTGACTTTAGGCTATATCCAGTCTTTTCTTGTAATTCGGGGTGATTGATTGTTATAATTAATTTGCATCAGTAGGGAGATCATTAGTGCCCGTTCGCACCCCGCCATGCACAGAGACCATTTTACTATTTAATTAATTTTTTTTCATTCAAATATACTTCTGACCACTTTTTGCTGGATGTAAAATGGACTCCATAAATGTTTTTCCAGTAATACGATAATGGCCAGAAGTGAGAATTCTGAAAAGTGTTTCTCTTGTTTGGCAGTACAGTATGTACTGTGTTTATAGGAGCTGTTCAAAGTGTGCTGTTCGCACAGGTGCACACCTCAAATGATTTAAAAGAAGTGACAGGGTTCTTCCAGTCCATTTCTGCGCACACTTGAATGCGTTTTGCTTGAATTCAGGCTCATGATATTTTGTTTGAACTGTTTTCTGTATTTTTGGACTTGCTATAAAGACTGGAGGGGAAATAAAATAATAAAATAAAATAAATAAAATGTCCTTATTTTCCCTTTGCTGCACCACTGGATGGCCAAGCAGAGGAAGTGGGAGCAATCTATCCTGAACGTGGGCCAAATGAGAAATAATGACTTCTCTAAGAGGTACATTATTAAGCACAACTGGAAAGTGTTTAAAATGTATTAGCCCGCTTCATATGAAGCCAGTCGGTTCCCTGGTGGAAACAAAGTCACTGAAACAGTATTAATTTGTACCATAAACACAATCCTTCTATCAAACAATGGAAAATTAGGGCCGGAAGTATGGTAATGTACCCTACACTATAAAACAAAAGAAGACCACAAAGACAATTGGTAAATAAAATAATAATAATTGCATTTATCTAGCACTTTTCTCACCAGCCGGTAACTCAAAGCACTTTACAGTGATGAGGGGAAACTCACCTCAACCACCACCAATGTGTAGCAACCACCTGGGCGACGGAAGGGCCGCCATTTTGTGCCAGAATGCTCACCACACATCAGCTGAGCTGGAGAGGGAGAGAAACATTTTTTTTTTTGCCAATTCAATCAGAGGATAGTATGGTGACCGGTTGAAAGAGCCAGGTTGGGAATTTAGCCAGGACACCAGGGAACCCCCTGCTCGTTGTGAAGAGTGTCATGGGGTCATTAACGACCACGGCGAGTCAGGGCCTTGGTTTAATGTCTCATCCGGAAGATGGCGTCTCCTGCAGCACAGTGTCCCCATCAGCGCAATGGGGCATTGGCATTTATTTGATCAGAGTGACGCCCTACTGGCCTGCCCACACCACATCCAGCAGCAACTTCCCAGAAGGTCTCCCAGCCAAGTGCTAACCCAACCCCACTACTACTGTGTGTGTGAGGGGGGTGAAAAACACTTACTGAAAGTTGACAACCGCAGAGGAATTATTCTGAAATGTTTTTGTTTTTTTTAAACATTATCGATTTTAGTTTTCCCGGCATTACTGTGAAAATTTGCCCATTTTCTCAACCGCAGCCTTAAACAATAATTCCCCATAATCGACTCAAGGTGCAGAGGTGGGATTAGCGCTATTTTCGTCCTGCGCGAAACGGCCCATACCGCCGTCAAATAATTAGCAAGCGAGAGAATTCCATTAGCACGCTTCACGAGCGTCCCTCCCGTTAATTTCAGCTCTCCAACGCGCTCCAGTTCCCCCATTCCGCAAACTATCGCTTTTTTTAGATTTATCCTGGAGCCTGTCCAAGAATTCATCGGAGTTGTATACGTGCAAATAGCGGATTAATTACAAACAAATAAGAAGAGGGTGGGGGGTGGTGGGGGTTACGGACTGAAAAGCAGGCGGCGATAATGTTGGCAGAAACTCTGGGCTGTGTTCGTTCTGAAGTGATCTGAACAAGGACAGTCAGAATGCGCTGGCGTGCTGAGTAATTCAACCTTTACATCAGCTTCAAGTATCAACACTCCTGTTAACCCGCTACTCCAAATCACAATTGTTTCGGGGAATTGTAAATTGTATATCACTTTGACAGCAGCACTCACCCGACACCCGACGGCCTCCATTTTGTAAAAATGAGTTCAAATCGCACTAACCCCTTCGTGTGAAGAAGAGCCAGTTTCCATTAGGCGTTTAATATTATTTACAAGAGGCCGGCCCAGTTTAAGAGCCGGCCAGACGGCTGGCCCACCCACGTCGTAATAGTATATTTCCCTAGCCGCCGCCGCGCGGCTGTCTGGGCTGCTTTCACAATATTGAGAACATTGTTTTTGTCGTTCCCTTCAGGAGGCTTTGTGAGAGTTCTGTTTCATACGAGGGGAAAATGAGCCGTGAATGAATTTTACGTTGTGTTTTTATTTCATTTTCTGTCTGTAAAGGTGAGCGTGTCTCCTTTTTTTTTAAATGGAGGCTGCTCCAGTTGTTGCAGATACACACGCAGATTTAAAAAAAAAACGTTGAAATACTGGATGACTGTTGGTCAACTCCTCCTTGAGTTTCATTTGCTAATTCTTCAACATACGCTATCGTGTGTTGTCCCCCAGATGTGGACCGACCGAACAGCCAGATGCCCGTTCTGTGTGATACGTGTGAACGGTTTCCCCTGCGTATTCGTCACCGGTGGACATGATCCATTTTATCACGCAGATGTCCACTGGGTGTCCACTGTTGCACTGAGGACGTCCCAAGGTGAACAGAGTTTGGATTTCATTGAAAGCATTTTATTCCGTTGAGCGTCCCGATTCATTTGAGAGCGTAGATTACACGATGCGTGTTATTTCGAACGGCATCTGCTACACGGATGCAGGATAAAGGGCTTTGTAGTAAGAAGCAAATGTGTACATCACCCCCCCCAGAAGAGCATAATCAGCCAAGAGAAGCGTGGGCTGCAGCCAGATCACTACAATCCTCTGAGCCCCAGTGTTTAACTTGACCAGGGTATTAATCAGGGTATTAAAAAGAGCACCATATGTTTCCTGACTGGAGGTGTTCGGTGTTTGGATTTGCCGTGTCAACAGTTCCCTTCAAAAAGACACCGTCTCAGCAGTTCGGTCATCTTCAGGGTCACGAGGGAAGAGGCGAATCACTTTGAACGTCACAGAATATTTCTGTCTAATTCTGAAATCGATACGTCATGTTTCTGCGCCAATGCCGTGCTTTAGAGCAGGGATGGGCAAGGAGGGTCATATCTGTTTCTGGATTTCAGACTAACTTCTGTTCTTAATTATTTAATTAGCTCAATCATTTATGATCTGATCGGCGGCACGGATGGTGCAGTGGGTAGCACTGCCGCCTCACAGCAAGGAGGTCCTGGGTTCGAGTTATAATAACCCATACTAACCAGTCACAACTGTTATGTTATCCATATTTTTAGTAAATTTCTATTGCCTGCCTTTTTTATTTTAGTCCATTTGTATGTGTAGTCCTGTCTCTCTGCTACTACCTTTTTGCAGTCACTAGACTGAAGAGAGCAGTTACTATTGCGCAAAGTGGGGTATACCATTCTGATGAAACCCTTGTTCCCTGCGTCATGCTTTGATTAATATTTGTCACCCCGTGGGATGTAGTTGACATGCAGTCCAAACCCCAGGGCACATCACTGCACAAAGAACAAATATCTCAGCCAGATATGCCACTAAGTAGCCCACTGCTATTCTGTTTTATGCAAGCCCCTGGAAGCAAGCCTGTGGGATGAAGCTGTGGTAAACAACCCAAAACGATCCCGGCTTTTTAAGAAGTAGGACAATTTGGTAGCGTTGTTTTCTGTGTCACAATGATCTGCTGATCCTGTCGATACTCTATCTCCAAATGTAGGCTTTTGTTTAATGGACACTAAAAACACACCCTTAGATTTAGGCAGTGTGTTCGGTGTGTGGATTGGAGGAAATCTCTTTGGTTTAGAGCCGTTCCCTTCGTGTGGTTTACCTCGTCTCTCGAACCGGTCACTCGGGGACGCTTGTCACCTCTGTTCAGTGTCACTCTGAAATTCTGAGATCCTTTAAACTTTGCAGATATTCACTTCCGTGTTTTTAGTAGTGAGTGTTTTCCTACCACTACAACCAGAACATTCTGAAATGTCACTAAAGGGCATGACCAAACACTATGGTAATGAACATTTTTCCCGCTGAACTATCACTGGAAACTCCTGGTACCAACTTCATTTATTAACTGGTTTGTACACTTACTCCTCATTCGTTCCCCCATGTTTGTAGGCTGTTCCATTTTGTCATAGCAAAAGCCTATATGAAAAAATGCTTTTTAGGGTACATGCTTATGTAATCGCCTAAAAAATGTTTTGACTTACCGATGAATGTAGGGCGGCCTGTAGCGTAGTGGTTAAGGTACATGACTGGGACACGCAAGGTTGGTGATTTGAACCCCGGTGTAGCCACAATAAGATCCGCACAGCCATTGGGCCCTTGAGCAAGGCCCTTAACCCTGCATTGCTCCAGGAGAGGACTGTCTCCTGCTCAGTCTAATCAACTGTACGTCGCTCTGGATAAGAGCATCTGCTAAATGCCATTAATATAATGTAATGTACTGCACAAGCTGATTAGTGGCTAATACTTGTATTGCATACAGTATGTATACAGTTCTTTTTTATTATATTTCTTTGGGTTACATGTATAGGCAGTTCACATACCATAAATACTCACTGATTGCTAACTAACATGATATCACTGCCTGCCTGTAGGCCTACTGTATGTATATACAGCCTGTCTGACTTTGACATGGGTGTTTGCCTGAGATATACTGCTAGAATAAAACATTGCAAGAATAAACCTATTGGAGCGAAAGTGTAGTGTGCAGGAACTGGAACTTCCCGTTGTGAAAAATTGGAGAGGACAGAACGGTCTGGTGAGTTTTATTGTGTAAAATTATCTGTGTTAATACCTGTGTTGTGCACCCAATCAGATGAGTGGGAAACGCTTCTGTGTCCGTATCACCAGATATCTGGTTCCTCACTGAATGGAAGAGATACCGACATGAACCCAGCTACCTGATAGATTACTTTCCATGACAGTGCCCCTGACGGTGTAACAATATACGTTAGCAGCTCTCAAAGAGCTTTACAAGGTGACTAAACGCGTGGATCCCCCCCCCCCCCACCCTCTGTAAGCCAACAAAGATTTGTTTCAGTTATCGATTAACTGATATATTGCGGCCGGTCTTTAGCTCCCTCCACTTTTCCTGTGAAGGTGCTTGTCTGTTCACAAGAGCCCTGCGAGATTATGGTTATTTATATTCCAATTATAAGACATCCCTGCCGCCGTCTGTGAAATGCAGAATCATATCGGCTCCTGCGTTGGTTCTGCACTGAAACCGTTATCAGTGCCTCCTCCCCGCTTGTCTTTCTCATGTACAATACAGTAGGTACTGTAGCAATACATTTACATATGCATATTAAGGAAGTCATGACTTGTAGAGGTTATACATACCATAAGACTCATTTTTCAACTTTGACTCATCATATGCAGTCAAAAAGGAAAAAGGGAAGCATATATATTTTGGAGCCGCACCCTCAAAGTCATGACCTGATTCTTTAATGGGAAATATTTTGAAAGTTGTTTTTTTTTTTTCTTCCAGAAAATAAATAATTTTCTGCCGCATTTTCTTTTTGAATTTTCATCAAGCTGCAACCTCACCTGCAGAGAAACAAGCTTGTGCCTTAAGCCCACTTTTTTCGAATAATACTACGTACTGCATCATTTTCTACCGCATTGGTAATGATTATTATATCGGCTGGTTTCGCAGACACAGATTAAGCTTAGTCCTGGACTAAATTGAGTTTTATACGGAGAATCTCCATTCGAAATTGAATTTAGTCGAGGGCTAAGCTTAATCTGTGTCTGTGAAACCAGCCGTTTGTGTTGGAGGGGAGTTATGTTTGCTGGATTGACCTTGCTCTTTACCGTGAATATCAATGAAGTGTCTGATTTTCACACATTCTCCCCGAATTACCTCAGTTAGGTAGGTACAGGGGTGGCGGTAGGAAAGCTTTATTGTTTGTCTGTTTGCTGAAAGTTATGGCTCGTGAACTTCGTTCCTGGGTAGCCGTATTGGATTTTCGGTTACACACTATATTCTCCTTTTAATTATTTCAATTATTATTTATAAGTTATGACATTTTGGAGACTTTAGTTGAGCTCATGAATGACTGCTGCAGACGTTTGTGTCCTTGTATGAAACTTTTTGCATTGTTAAAACCGCGAGTGATTCGCGTTTGTTACTGCATCCACTTGGTTAATTGATCCAGTGTTATTGGTGACAACAGAAACTGATTCAGGACCCAGTAACACTATACCCCCCACAGTAAATCATCTTGACTGGGTGTGTGGGGTCAGGACTGGGTGGTTGGTTATCTCTGCACTAGAAGTTCTTATCTGGGTATGTGGGTTGTGGGTTGATGGGGGGCTGGGGGTTGGGGGTATTTGGTGTTTGCTTATCTCTGTGTTGTAAATGATCTTCCCTAAGATTCTGGGGTGGTTAGAGGCAGGGTTTTTGTGGTTACTTATCTCTGTGTTGTAAATTATCTTGGCTGCGGTGGGTGGGGAGCGGATTTGGAAGTTACTTATCTGTGTTGTAAATGATCTTCACTGGGTTGGGGAGAGGGGAGGATTTGGCAGTTGCTTATCTCTGTCTTGTAAATGATCTTGGGTGGGCGGTTGGTACTACTGGACAGTCGCACATCTCTGACCTGAAAAGGTCATGGCTAGGTGAATGGGTTGGGTTGCATTTGGCAGTGTCTCATCTGTGTGCTGTAAGTGATCTTGGCTTACCCATGTGAGCATGCTCCCTGGGGTCCCTGCCGGAGATGTGTGGCTTATTATGCTGCATTACTCATGCTCCTAATCTCATTCTCCTGCAGTAATGAGTTACAGTGGAACCAGCGCCTGCTTCACAATCAGCTATTTTAAGGCTCTGTGTGTGGCTGTGTGTGTGTGTGTGCTGTATGTTTGCATGTGGTTGTGTGTGTGTGTGTGTGTGTTGTGTGTTGCGTGTGTGTGTGTGTGTGTGTGTGTGTGTGTGTGTGCTGTATGTTTGCATGTTGTTATGTGTGTGTGTGTGTACTGTATGTTTGCATGTGGTTGTGTGTGTGTGTGTGTGTGTGTGTGTGTTTGCATGTGGTTGTGTGTGTGCGCTGTATGTTTGCATGTGGTTGTGTGTGTGTGTGTGTGTGTGTGTGCTGTATGTTTGCATGTGGTTGTGTGTATGTTTGCATGTGGTTGTGTGTGTATGCACGCTGTATGTTTGCATGTGGGTGTGTGTGTGTGTACTGTATGTTTGCATGTGGTTGTGTGTGTGTGTGTGTGTGTGTGTGTGGGTGTACTGTATGTTTGCATGTGATTTTTGTGTGTGTGTCTGTGTGTGTGTGTGTGTGTGTGTGTGTGTGTCTGCATATGGGTATGGCTGTGTGTATGCTGTATGTTTGCATGTGTGTGTTTGTGCAGTATGTTTGCATGTGTGGGTGTGTGTGCATATGGGTGTGTGTGCATGCATGCACCACCATCACAGCTCAGTGAATAATGCGTAGAGACCAGAACAAATTGATCCCTTTATTCTCAGACACCTTTATCTCATCTCGTCTCAAACATCCTCCAAAAAATGTTATTCCGTAAGGTCTGAAGCGACCTGCAATTATTATTGTGTGTTTCCTGGCCATAAAAAAACTGAAAAAAACAACTTCTGCCTTGCTCCAGGGAGAAATCTATCCTCGCAGAATCTCATTTAGTAAAGCACGGTGCAGCAGGGTGGGTGGTGGTTGGAAAAACCACCTTATCTGAGAAAACCCATGCAGGTAAAAGGTCACTGAGGGAATTACAGCAAAACGAGGGAGTGAGGAGGAGAGGAGGAGGAGAAGGGGAGAGTGGAGGAGGATGGAGGGGGGGAGCTGTGAAGACAGACCTCATTAGCCTCTGTTCGCTCCATGTTACGGATCTTTACTTAAAACTTACTGAGGGTTCATGAGGGTTAACTGTAGTCTGCAGATCCCGAGAAATACAATATGCAGCTCTGAGCTTCTCCATATTTCTGACCCTGATGAGCTCTTTCGCATTGTAGCGTCTTCTATTCCCCCCCACCCCCCCACCCCACTTCGGATGACTACTGCAATTTTAATTTACAGTTACACAATATTTTTCATAAAATACAATACATTTTATCGAAGTGTTACATTCTCAGAGGGGTGAAAGGTGAGGGTTAAATCACACTGAATATCCCACAGGACAAACACGGACAGGACAAACATGAATTGGGGTTCAACAAAGTTGAGCGTTGTGGATTCGACTAAAGCTTGTCAATAATCCATTTGACATTGATAACCTACATATTTCGAAATAATAAATCGTTCGAGAGGCATCAACAGCGAGTCAGTCGTCACTTAAAGCGAAATCTAGTCTTTATGGAAAGGTGTTTTAATGTGGAAGGATAATATTTCATGTAATTATGCAGTATATCTATTATGTATACATGCAAATGCAGGTAGACATTTTATAGGTTACATTACATTATATTCTTCACTGTTGTGCTATAATACCATCATATTTGACCTCTGTCTTTATTTTATTCTGTCTGGTCACCTGTGTGGCCTTTTGTATTACATTTGTATACTCATTACTGGTTAAATGGGTTGGAAATAAAATGATCCTGATACAATATGCTCTTTACTGTAGTACATACAGTGTTCCATTCACTGTGTAAAAAAATTTTTTTTTAAACTCCCTCTGGCAAAGTGAATCATAATGGCTGGGGAACAGTGTATGTAATTCAGAGGCTGCAGGTTCAAATCCCTCTTGGGACACTAGTGCTGCGCCCTTGGGCAAGGTATTTAACCTGACTTGCTTCAATAAATATCCGGCCATATAAAGGAATACCTTTTTTTTTTTTTTTTTTTTTTTGGGTAAGCATCTCTGCTAAATGGGACCGCCATTTTGTTTCTGTCACGTGATGCACAGGGATTTAAATTTGCATTTCAATGATTGTCCTCCAGGGTCCCTGTACGCATGAAAACCTCACCTTTGGGACTAATTATAAAATTGAATACAAAGCTTTCAGTATATAGTCTTGATTCTAGGCTTTTGATTGCAGGTGGAGTCTGTTATTGGCATTTGTCAACATGTGGACCAGAGTTGTGCCAATGACAGTCAAGGAAGATGTTCTGCAGACTAGATATTGAAGGCTTTCTTTTACCTGCGCTAAGGATGCAATTGACTACACCTGACAAATCAGAAAGAGCTGTCCAATTACTTTTGGTTCCCTAAAATGGGGGGGCCTTTACATAAAAAGGTGTAATTCATTACATTACATTATTGGCAAACGCTCTAATCCAGAGTCACGTACAGTTGATTTGACTAAGTAGGAGACAATCCTCCCCTGGAGCAATGCAGGGTTAAGGGCCTTGGCTACACTGGGATTAGAACCTCCGACCTTGCGTGTCCCAGTCATTTAATTTAACCACTACGCTACAGGCCACCCCATTCCTACATGGATGACCTGATATGGATGTAAATACCCTCAAATTAAAGGCAAGTCTGGATTTTAACCTCATTCATAGTTTAATTTCAAATCCAATGTGCTGGAGTACGGATCCAAAAGAACATGCATTGTACTGCTGTCCAAATACTTACGGACTGCACTGTATATAATCCCCTCTCCAGATGAGAACGAAGACGAAGGATGCACACACATATGCAAACTTGTAAAATACGCATAACTATACCTATATAGTACAAGGCAAATGTACAGCAAGGTTTACATGATTCTTCAGCAATCACATTAAACATAACCTGCGCTCTCATTCAAATGTAAAGACAGATAGCACAATGAAGCATTTCCTCTTGTATTGTCACACCCTCGGATGGGGTCCCTGGTTGACCAGCTCCCAGCTCAGACAAGCTACCAGCTTATAGCCTGCTTGACCAGCTCAATTTTCAAGCAGGTCAAGCTTGCATAGCTGGATTTTATATCAGGGGGAGCACTGTTGAGTTACAGCTCTTGAGGCACCTCTATGATCAATCAGTTGGGTCTTTCTTTTGTAGAAGAGCTTCTGGGACAGCAGGATACAGCCAGTGAGATGATTAATCAAGAGACAGTCAGGCTGAGATCTACTTGAGAATTAAGCACCGAGGTAGCCTATCCAGTGAGGTAGCTCCACTGTGACTCCATTACAGTAATTGCTAGCTGCTAACCGTGGTATTCTGCTTGGATAGTTGTCTGATTATTCTTCAAGGGTTTCAGTTTCATCTGTGTGATCACTCTAGGGCTTGGAACTGTATTTTCCTTTTCTGTCGGCTCTTAAGCGCACTTGTCCCTGGTTCTGATTTGCACTTTATTGTACATCATTCTGGATAAGACTGTCTGCTAAATTACTATAATGTAATTGCATGTGAAAGCAACATGCAAATAGACATGCATCCAACTTTTCTCCCAACTTTTGTGGTTGAGTCACAAACTTTGGTTTGTTATTACACTCTTAGAAAGACGGCCATTAGTATTTCGTTTTTTTATTTATATGTAATTATAAAAGATATTTTTATTAAGTAAAATATCATCAGGAAAGAAATATGCAGGGGCAAAATGAGTGAAATGCATATTAATTTTCACTGGCACTCTTCCAATAATGACTTTCTCAATTTAATTGACCTGCATTTCCAGACTTAATGGGTTTTTATAATTAATAGCAGTGAAAATCACCTAAAAAGTTCCAGGAAAGAATGAGTGTATTTTTCACCCAAATTGATTTATGGATTGAAGACCCATGTATCGATCAGAACACCTTCATGAAAATGAGACTTTTAATAAGGAAATCCAACAGTAAAAACATATGAAAAAAGAATCCTTATATTGGAGAATTTGTTAAATAATGGATTATTGATATGATGACTGTCAGGGGATTTTGCAGAAATCGAATGGGTTAAAGTGTAGAAAATTGAGTATTTTCCCCTGGTCTGGTATAACAGTGGCTGTTCGCTGACCAGTGGGGATTTCCATGTTCTCTTTCAGTGCATGTTGAGTAAGTGGCATGTCACGGCTGTCCTGTGCTGTTTGTATGCCGCCCGTCTCCTCTCCCACATCCCCTCCGGTTCAGTGTCATGTGAAGGCCATGGTAGTGATGGCAGAATCCGTTTTCATTAACCCTGTGATGAGTGGAGCCACAACGACCTCTCTCACTTAGTTTTCTGAATGATGTCCTAATGATGGCAAAGTGAGTCTAATACAGCTTCACTCTGCCATCACTGCTCCATAGCAGTTTTTGAGGCTCATTTCTTGGTCTTGTTGAGTGACGTTGCCCACAAGCGCCAGTGCGGTCAGCTTCAGCATACGGTAGGTGTTTCAGCCACCAAATCTCAGACAATTTTGGGTTACTATCGAGTCACACTCTCACCTGCTTAATACAGGAGCTGCACTTGGTGGACTTCAGGCCCATATGGGGGCTTCCTGTTTGCCTACTGCAGTCTCTGGGCTCATTCCAATCACTTATTATTCTCCTCTTTTCCTTTCCTTGCTCCTGACCCAGAAATCGATCGAGGTCCGCCATCTTTAAAGACATTCGACCACTTAAATGTTCCTACCAGGAGCTAAAAGTAGAGGTTAGGAATTCCCAATCTCTCCTTTGAGCAAAAAAACATCAGCGCATCCTTTGTGGAAGTATTTTTTGGAGAGCCTGACGTATAAATGATCGATCTGTTGATGCGCCTCTCCCCATCTGCCAGGCATCTGCCACGTCTGTAACTGATGTGGCTTCAAACAGAGCATTCCATTTGCCTAATTCGTGTTTTCTTGATTTCTTTACTTCTTTTTCTTTCATCTGTTCCTAGCCTCTCCCAACGGATGGAGCTGGGGACAAGAAAATGGAAAGGGATTGGAATGAGCCCTCGGTCTCTAAATTATACAAAATGGCGGCACCCAAAATCTTCTCTTCCATGTCAAAATGCTTTCACAACCCTACGGATATTCAGTGCAATGTCACAGGCACTTGGTCCATTTTTTTTCTGCAGTCTATGGTCGGGACTCACTGCAGGGTACAGGAGGGGTTTTCTTAATATGTATAATAAACTTTCCATACAGAGTGTTAAAATGAAAAAGATTATACTTGCACTGGGAAAATTGGACTTGAGAAAATGAAATGGTATCACACGAAATACAAATGCTGAAAAAGAAGCCTGTTCTTAGGAAGTGTGGAAACCACTGCTGTACCACTCAACAGCCAACTGAATTACACTTAATATGAGTTATGATTGAATACTCATGCATATTTCTTGGTTCTGACAAAACAGCCAAGATTTTTTGAAGCTAATATAATGGTGGGCTCTTGTCCATACATAGGGAACATTGATCCTTACATGATTTTGCATGTTCTCTTGGACTGTGATTAATATCTTTGTCTGGTTGCAGATCTTGACCTTCTCTTAAAGGTCACAGCGCTGTATTGACAATTAATTGATTCATATGTACCCCTCTTGTGATTACAGGACTTGATATGATTAATTGATTAGATCGCTTTGGGACTGGGAATTCGGTGTTTGATTACTGGTGTTCTATTTGGGTCCCTGTGTACCAGTATGTGTTAAATCCATTACTGAAGACAAATATCTTGAAAATATAGCCTATATTTTAAAATCATATATAACGGCATTACTATACCAGTGCCTGTGTGTGGATACAGATGATTGTTATTTCTATTGTGCCAGATCACGTTCATTGTCGACTCGCATATGTAAAGGCCCACTCTGTAATTTCAGCTATGAATAAAATGCTAATTGCTAACAATGAGAAAAATAACAAAGATATGCTATATGCTAATGTTCCAAATTTAAACATCCTGTTTTGCAACAAATCTTAAAACCTCAAAACAAACTAGTTGCTGTGCATAAGTCTTAGGCACCCTAGACTTTATTATATATACAGTCAGGTCCATAAATATTGGGACATCGACAATTCTCATCTTTTTGGCTCTATACACCACCACAATGGATTTGAAATGAAACAAACAAGATATGCTTTAACCGCTTTCGGTTAACTCGGAACTTTCAGCTTTAATTTGAGGGTATTTGCATCCAAATCAGGTGAACGGTGTAGGAATTACAACAGTTTCTATATGTGCCTCCCACTTTTTAAGGGACCAAAGGTAATGGGACAATTGGCTGCTCAGCTGTTCCATGGCCAGGTGTGTGTTATTCCCTCATTATCTCATTTACAAGGAGCAGATAAAAGGTCTAGAGTTCATTTCAAGTGTGCTATTTGCTTTTGGAATCTGTTGCTGTCAACTCTCAATATGAGATCCAAAGAGCCGTCACTATCAGTGACGCAAGCCATCATTAGGCTGAAAAATCAAAACAAACCCATCAGAGAGATAGCTAAAACATTAGGTGTGGCCAAATCAACTGTTTGGAACATTTTTAAAAAGAAAGAACGCACCGGTGAGCTCAGCAACACCAAAAGACCCGGAAGACCACGGAAAACAACTGTGGTGGATGACAGAAGAATTCTTTCCCTGGTGAAGAAAAACCCCTTCACAACAGTTGGCCAGATCAAGAACACTCTCCAGGAGGTAAGTGTATGTGTGTCAAAGTCAACAATCAAGAGAAGACTTCATCAGAGTGAATACAGAGGGTTCACCACAAGATGTAAACCATTGGTGAGCCTCAAAAACAGGAAGACCAGATTAGAGTTTGCCAAACAACATCTCAAAAAGCCTTTACTGTTCTGGAACAACATCCTATGGACAGATGAGACAAAGATCAACTTGTACCAGAATGATGGGAAGAGAAGAGTATGGAGAAGGAAAGGAACTGCTCATACCAAAACATACCACCTCATCAGTGAAGCATGGTGGTGGTAGAGTCATGGCGTGGGCATGTATGGCTGCCAATGGAACTGGTTCCCTTGTATTTATTGATGATGTGACTGCTGACAAAAGCAGCAGGATGAATTCTGAAGTGTTTCGGGCAATATTATCTGCTCATATTCAGCCAAATGCTTCAGAACTCATTGGACGGCGCTTCACAGTGCAGATGGACAATGACTCGAAGCATACTGCGAAAGCAATCAAAGAGTTTTTTAAGGCAAAGAAGTGGAATGTTACGCAATGGCCAAGTCAATCACCTGACCTGAATCCGATTGAACATGCATTTCACTTGCTGAAGACAAAACTGAAGGGAAAATGCCCCAAGAACAAGCAGGAACTGAAGACAGTTGCAGTAGAGGCCAGGCAGAGCATCACCAGGGATGAAACCCAGCGTCTGGTGATGTCTATGCGTTCCAGACTTCAGGCTATAATTGACTGCAAAGGATTTGCAACCAAGTATTAAAAAGTGGAAGTTTGATTTATGATTGTTAGTTTGTCCCATTACTTTTGATCCCTTAAAAAGTGGGAGGCACATATACAAACTGTTGTCATTCCTACACCGTTCACCTGATTTGGATGTAAATACCCTCAAATTAAAGCTGAAAATCTGCAGTTAAAGCACATCTTGTTCGTTTCATTTCAAATCCATTGTGGTGGTGTATAGAGCCAAAAAGATGAGAATTGTCGATGTCCCAATATTTATGGACCTGACTGTATGTTTATTTTTTTTGGGTGTGTTAGTATACGAGAACAGATTTACAGAGACATTTTTGTATTTAATTTTAAAAAGTTACAAAGTCTGCAGAGGAACTGTGGCAAGTTCTCCAGCATGCTTGGAACAACCTCCCTGCTGATTGTCTTATGGAACTGCAGGACAGTGTTGGCTAACTCAGAGAACTGATGCAGGTTTAACACCGAAGGGTGGTCACAAAAAGTTGATTTGATTCAGTTAACTATTCCGCCAAATTACAAAAATGTAATGTAAAATGTATAGTATGTTTATTGAGGCCCTTTCATTGAAATTATTTTTTAAGAATCTCATCTGTACAAAATGTTATAAGGTGCCTGAGATGTTTGCACAGTACTGTATTTTCAAAAAATAAAAATGAAAGCATCCATCATCAGAAATTAACAACAAGCCTCACAAAAAACTTTTTATTAGGTCAAGTCTCTCAATATCTCCCGGGGGGGGAAATATTATTATTCTCAGAATTGACGCATGAAAGGTGAGGCACACACTCCGAAACTCCATTACCACAAAAAAGGTTTGACAGTCTGTAAATCTAGCTCCATACACCTATAGATTTCATAGGGCAAAACACATTGCTTATACAATACACTCTCCAGAGAAACAAATAAAGGGGTTATTTACCAGCATTTAATGTATTACTGTATGTGTTTTTATTGCTCAGGCCTGGGAAAAGCTCCAGGCAGAAGACTGATACACATTGGAGTGTTTTTCAGTACATCGTGTCCTGAGCAACTCATTCACACCTCACTTGAAACATCTGCCAGAAAGTCCAAAACTGCTTTCTTGGTTCACTCAGAGTGCTTAATTAACCCGTATGGAATAGCTAGTCGGTACAATTACTAACAAATAAAAACACCCGTTGCATGGGCTGTGAGTACTTGTAATCATTCCAATCACAACACATGGGCATAGGCATATTTTGTTATTTAATTCGGTAAAAAGATTTTGAAGAGTGTTTCTTTTTCTTTTTTTTTTAAATGGAGAACTGTCAAAAAATATGCTTTACAGAGAGCAGAATTGTATATCAGGATATGTTGTACCAATCTGTTTAGATAATTGATTTTTATATTTGATTTGTTTCAAACCATTAAAAGCAGATTTGAGGTACAGAATAAAGTCGTCAAAGATGGTACTGATGCTGCTTAATGTAAGGGGTAGAAATGTCATGATTCTCCCAGATAGAGAGATATAGAGCGATTGATTTGCCAATTGAATCGGGATGATTAGGTGGCAGGTTGAAAAAGCCAGAACAGAATCATGATTTATTTAATTAATTTTTTTCATAGAGAAAAGGTATCAAGGATTGTTAGAATATGCCTTTTATTATCTGAGTCTGTGTTCAGGTTTGTAAACCATAAGCATGCCATGGGGGAACCTGCTGTTTTATTGCCCTGTATTGCAAATAGGAGGCTGATAAGAGTCTTTTTACCAATCCGGCATTGCCATTTCATGGTTTTATTACATCACAGTTTTTTGTATAATATAACTGATGATATAACTATGACGACTCATCCCCAGGGGCCAGCGTGGATGGAGTTAATTAATTATTGTATAACCCTCCCTGTGGGCGTTCTTTGCAAATTATTTGATACAGACATATATGGAACAAAATAGCCCACTTGGTTATGAAGCTACAACGGTTTTCTGACTAGCATTGAAGTTTTCGTAATCCATTTTCGAGAACTATATTTTTAATATAGTGAAATATGTGAAATAATGTGAAATATGTTACACTTCTTGTACAGGGTTTCCTACCCTTTCCAACAAGGTGTAATGTCATATTCAGTGACAGACAGTTTAGGAATATCGCTGCATTCGCAGCGGAAGTGGAAAGTGGAAATGGTTAAATTATTATACATTTTTATTTTTTTGCATGATTGAATAAGTATGGCCTTTTTAAATTCGGGTCATCCTGGCGAACATGATTCTGTTCTTGAATTATAATAAATTTGACAATTCTTTTGGGAAAGAGGTCAATGCTCTTATCACTAAATCCAGCTTTTCTTGGCATGTCTGTAACCAATCCTCAGTCCTGAGGCAGTTGGGCTAAGGCTCAATTAGGCCTGTCCCACTGAGCTACCCCACCTCCCTGCCAAATGTTACGCGCCCCCCCCCCAACTTCCGAGGAGCGTGCCGTCCTCCCTTTCTTTAATGTTTGTACAACACAACAGCTGGTGGTCCTTGTTCGGATTTCGGAGCGCTCCACAAAATGGATACCTCCCCCCGTCTGCTTCCAGTGTGATTGCAGAGCTTGGGGGCACACACTTGACAATGTCGGAATTAAACTTTAATCCAGCATAAGACGACCATGAAACCCTAATCTAGCTGAAGGCGCGTGGTTTAATGCGGCAGTGGGTTTCTGTTCACTTGATTGGCAGAGCGTGTGTTTGTGTGTGTGCATGCATGTGGATCTGTGTGTGTGTGTGTGTGTGTGTGTGTGTGAGGGAGCATGTGTGTGCACATCTATCTAAATTCAGTGAGCACTTTTAGGTAGATCTGTAAACCAGCTTGTTAATGTAAATATTTAATCAGCCAATCATGTGGCAGCGATTAAATGCATAAAGGCATGCGGACATGGTCAAGAGGTTCAGCTGTTTTTCAGACTAAATGTCAGAATGTGGTAGGAATTTGATCCAAGTGACTTTGACCATGGAATGATTATTGGTGCCAGGCAGGGTGGTTTGTGGGATATTCACGCACAACAGTCTCTAGCGTTTGCAGAGAATGGTGCGAAAAACTAAAACATCCAGTGTGAGCGGTCAGAGGAGCAGGGCCAGTCTGGTTGAAGCTGACAGGAAGGTGACAGTAACATAAATAACCACGCAATACAACAGCAGTATGCAGAAGAGCATCTCTGTACACACACACAATCTGTAAGTGTATAGGCTACAGCAGCAGAAGACTTAAATCAGAGAAGTATGTGAAATGCCTAATGAATGTGTATGTGTGTGTGTGTGTGTGTGTGTGTGTGTGTGTGTGTGTGTGTGTGTGTGTGTGTGTGTGTGTGTGTGTGTGTGTGTGGCAGACCAAAAGCCCCACAGTGTGTGCACCACAGTGCAGGCACAGCATGTGATGCTGCTTCAGAGATAGTTCACCTCACCTTTCATTGCCTCTTTCCTGTCCGTCTCCTCTACTTCATTGTCACTCTTTTCAAAGACCACACAAGCCTTCAATATGTTTGGCATCTGGTCTCTGGTAATGGGGAAATTAACATGAATTGCACAATGTTCTCTTGTGTGTTTCTGTAAATCTTCCATGTCTTATTTATACGCATGTCAAAATTTGCCGGTTCAAAATGGCTGACCAGTGCCAGTGTCTAAGATGCGGCTGCATCAACTCCAAAATGGCGGTCCAAATTAAGAGGGGAAACTAGCTGACCATTTAACACGCACGCCTCTTTCTTTATTGTGGAACTGTGTGTGCTGCTGTTGTTCCTCAGTGTACAGTAATGGTAGGAACAAGAAGCAGAGAGCACACACACACTGCTTATAGCTAACAGCAGCTATTTATACCAAAATCTAGAAACTGCTTGTAAACTTTTAGGATTTGAGAGGATAAAATAAATGTCAAGCCAGCTACATTCTGCAAAAAGTAAAATAAAATGGCTGCAAATTGTTACCAATTTATTGGTATACTCCATGAAATACAAACCATGAACTCCAAATGTAATTCATTGATGGGAATTACATTGACGACAGCATATACAGTGGTGTGAAAAAGTGTTTGCCCCCTTCCTGATTTCTTATTTTTTTGCATGTTTGTCACACTTAAAAGTTTCAGATCAAACAAATTTAAATATTAGTCAAAGACAACACAAGTAAACACAAAATGCAGTTTTTAAATGAAGGTTTTTATTATTAAGGGAGAAAAAACCTACATGGCCCTGTGTGAAAAAGTGATTGCCCCCTAAACCTAATAACTGGTTGGGCCACCCTTAGCAGCAACAACTGCAATCAAGCGTTTGCGATAACTTGCAATGAGTCTCTTACAGTGCTGTGGAGGAATTTTGGCCCACTCATCTTTGCAGAATTGTTGTAATTCAGCCACATTGGAGGGTTTTCGAGCATGAACCGCCTTTTTAAGGTCATGCCACAGCATCTCAATAGGATTCAGGTCAGGACTTTGACTAGGCCACTCCAAAGTCTTCATTTTGTTTTTCTTCAGCCATTCATAGGTGGACTTGCTGGTGTGTTTTGAATCATTGTCCTGTTGCAGAACCCAAGTTCGTTTCAGCTTGAGGTCACGAACAGATGGCCGGACATTCTCCTTCAGGATTTTTTGGTAGACAGCAGAATTCATGGTTCCATTTATCACAGCAAGTCTTCCAGGTCCTGAAGCAGCAAAACAGCCCAGACCATCACACTACCACCACCATATTTTACTGTTGGTATGATGTTCTTTTTCTGAAATGCGGTGTTACTTTTACGCCAGATGTAATGGGACACACACCTTCCAAAAAGTTCAACTTTTGTCTCGTCAGACCACAGAGTATTTTCCCAAAAGTCTTGGGGAACATCAAGATGTTTTCTGGCAAAATTGAGATGAGCCTCTTTTTGCTCAGCAGTGGTTTTCGTCTTGGAACTCTGCCATGCAGGCCATTTTTGCCCAGTCTCTTTCTTATGGTGGAGTCATGAACACTGACCTTAACTGAGGCAAGTGAGGCCTGCAGTTCTTTGGATGTTGTTGTGGGGTCTTTTGTGACCTCTTGGATGAGTCGTCGCTGCGCTCTTGAGGTAATTTTGGTTGGCCGGCCACTCCTGGGAAGGTTCATCACTGTTCCATGTTTTCGACATTTGTGGATAATGGCTCTCACTGTGGTTCGCTGGAGTCCCAAAGCTTTAGAAATGGCTTTATAACCTTTTCCAGACTGATAGATCTCAATTACTTTCTTTCTCATTTGTTCCTGAATTTCTTTAGATCTCGGCATTATGTCTAGCTTTTGAGGATCATTTGGTCTACTTCACTTTGTCAGGCAGGTCCTATTTAAGTGATTTCTTGATTGAGAACAGGTGTGGCAGTAATCAGGCCTGGGTGTGGCTAGAGAAATTGAACTCAGGTTTGATAAACCACAGTTAAGTTATGTTTTAACAGGGGTGGGGGGCAATCACTTTTTCACACAGGGCCATGTATGTTTGGATTTTTTTTCTCCCATAATAATAAAAACCTTCAATTAAAAACTGCATTTTGGGTTTACTTGTGTTGTCTTTGACAAATAAGAAATCAGGAAGAGGGGCAAACACTTTTTCACACCACTGTACATGGCAAAGAATGGGAACAATGTAGGACTGCCGAATGACCTATAATGGCGACACTACGATGATGGGACATATGGCAATAGAGGTAGGCTGTGCTGTATGTTGAGTGTAGGTCTACATAAGCCATGGCATATTGCTGTTGGAGTATTAGCGAAAAGCAACAGAACACAAGCTAACATTTGCAATGCTTTGTAACACTATTAAAAGACGAACAGACATTGGTTTCACGGTCTAGAATAAAGAATGTCGACTGACAACACATTAAATTAAACTGAATCGCGGCGCACTGAATTTAATGGGAGATAAAAGGAAGTGAATCAGCTCCATCGAATCTGTGCTGTATCGTATCATAGACATTCTCTCTTCTGGAAGGGAGATTCACTCCCTACTGATTTATGCCATTGGACCGCTTTGTGTGTACTTAACATTTAATCAAAAAAGAGGTGACGTCAAGCAGTGGTTCCCAAACTCTGTCCTGGAATACC
The DNA here is from genome assembly GCF_963514075.1 of Conger conger. Lineage (NCBI taxonomy): Eukaryota > Metazoa > Chordata > Actinopteri > Anguilliformes > Congridae > Conger > Conger conger. Next base: position 10,187,275 of record NC_083769.1, read on the forward strand.
CCTGTGTAGGCTGGTTTTAATTCCAACCAAAATTGCAATCCAAGAATTTCAACAAGCTGCTAATTTTTCTTAATTAGGTTCTTCATGTTTCAAGGGATTACTTGCCCTCTTAAACTCATAAATAATACAAATCCCATGTTCATATTGTGCTTATTATGCTATATTATGAATGCAAATGGCATAATATTGATACATTTATTTTTAACTGATCAAATTTAAAACACTGAATTTAAGCATTAGGCTCTTAATTTGCGAAAGTGTCTGGCATAACGTGCTTTAAGGCAAATAATCAATTTTAAAATGAAAAGCACACAATTAAGAAAGATAAATGGCTTGTAGAATCATTCGATGGCAATTGTGGTTGGAACAAAAATCAGTATATACAGGGGGACTCCTGGCCTGACTTTGGGAACTACTGGTGTAGAGAAAGTAAAGCTTTTCAGCAATCCTGCTGAAAAAACAGCTCAAACTAGGTTTTGAAACAGCTGGTAGCTGGTTGACCAGTTCAGAGCAGCACCCAGCTCAACATGTTTTAGCTGGTTAACCAGCTTGACATGGTTTAACCAGCTTAAGATATGTTTTGAAGCAGCTGATGGCTGGTTGACCTGCTACCAGCTCAGACAAGCTGCCAGCACTAGCTGGTTGACCAGCTCATAGCCAGCTAGCCAGGCTCTGTTATTGGAACCCATTCCTAAAATCAAAAGGACATCATGGGAAGAACGGGGAGGAGAAGAACAGAGGAAAACCCACATGCACCCACACAGAGAGAGCGAGAGAGAGAGAGAGAGAGAGAGAGAAAGAGAGAGGGAGAGTGTGTGTGTGTGTGTGTTTGAGAAAAGCAGGCCAAAACAGGACGTGGTCCTGGCATTCCTCTCCTCTCACCGAGCTGTTAAAATAAAAGCGGTTTGGAGACAGGCGGATGTAGACTGCCTCCAATCACGGCCAGGCCTCTCTAACGAGCCGCGTGTAACACGAGCCTCCACGTCTCGGCCTCCCCACGCCATCGCTCGCACCATTAGCTCTCAGGTAGCCTAGCGTATCGACGTGCCATTCTGGCTCCAGTTTATCTCGCTCCAGTGCTTTTGGGATTACAGAGCTCTCTTGCCCCCCCCCCCCCCTTTCCTGCCGGAGAGAAAACCAGACAAAAGGAAGGAGAGGAGGAATGAATGAGTAGATGAAAGATAGAGGGGGCAAGGAGAGAGGGAGAGAGAGAGGGAGAGAGAAAACCATAATTAGATGAGGGTTATCAGGCTTTGCGCAATGGGTCACGGCTGATAAAAACAAGCAAATTCAATTTTCCGGCTTCGCAGGCCGGCTTTATGAAGTGTCCGAGCAGGAGGGCGTCCGAGTCTGGCACGCCGAGCGCGGGAGAGGAGAGGAAATGAGGGAGACGCTCGCCGGTTTCCTGAAATGCGTGTTTGAGTACAAACACGACGGCGGGCGTGCGGGGGCGTCTGGCTGGGAACGGCGGCAATGTGGGAACTCCGCCCACCGGTGAAGGCGCCTTTTGGAAAATTAACAGGAATCGGACAAAACATTGGGTTCAGTTGGGACAACTGATTAGATTACATGTTTGAATGATTTTATTATTATTTTAAAAAATGTATTTGTTGAGGAATTTGGGAAATGTTCCCATACCGTTGCCTAAATGCTAATGGTTTATTGCTCTCAGTGACTCCTTCCCTGTTTGGAAGAAGAGCCCCTAAACATCCTTTCCCAGCAGAGTAATATATGGCAGGGGTCCTGTGGTTGTTTCTCTTCTCGTTGTCTGTCTGTATAAATATGGGCAAAACTTTAACCACAAATGCTTGTACTTCTCTCCATGATCATGCAGTACAGCTCGCCCAAGATTGAAGTCTGTGTAGGCCTGAATTATTCTGAACTGAATTATTCCTCAACAGTATTTTTTTAGGTTTGGCGCTGAAAGGATCTACCCTATGGCACACTACACAATCGAACAGGGGGCACAATACATCTCCCCAACTAAACAAGAAGAATACAGGAAACCTAGAAGCAGATCCAAACAACAGGTGGTAGCTGGAGTGATGGAGGGTGAGCGGCAATATTGCAGCAGCAAGCAAGCATGCAGAGCAACAATGAGTGGCCCAGGGGATGTCTGACTGATATCAGAAGGCACTCCAATAGTTTGCCTGTGATTGGATGACTGATATCAGAAGGCACTCCAATAGTTTGCCTGTGATTGGATGACTGATATCAGAAGGCACTCCAATAGTTTGCCTGTGATTGGATGACTGATATCAGAAGGCACTCCAATAGTTTGCCTGTGATTGGATGACTGATATCAGAAGGCACTCCAATAGTTTGCCTGTGATTGGATGACTGATATCAGAAGGCACTCCAATAGTTTGCCTGTGATTGGATGACTGATATCAGAAGGCACTCCAATAGTTTGCCTGTGATTGGATGACTGATATCAGAAGGCACTCCAATAGTTTGCCTGTGATTGGATGACTGATATCAGAAGGCACTCCAATAGTTTGCCTGTGATTGGATGACTGATATCAGAAGGCACTCCAATAGTTTGCCTGTGATTGGATGACTGATATCAGAAGGCACTCCAATAGTTTGCCTGTGATTGGATGACTGATATCAGAAGGCACTCCAATAGTTTGCCTGTGATTGGATAGGTATGAAAATGTGTTGTGTGTATGTGATTGGTTCACTATGGGAGTGTGTGTGTATGTGTGTGTGTGATCCTGAAAGGTTGATGGTTCAAGCCCCAGTGTGGCCACAATAAGATCAGTGCAGCTGTTGGGCCCTTGAGCAAGGCCTGTAACCTTTGCCCTCAACACAGTGCTCCGGGGGGGGGGGGGGGATTGTACCTTGCTTAGTCTAATCAACTGTAAGTCGCCTTGGATGAATGTAAGTGCCTGGCCCTCATTACGGTGAATGTAGCATTTGAGGCTACCATTTCTTTTAATTTCACCTCTCCGCCCGCCCCCCCCCTCACTGAGTTCAGCCAGGGGTGTTAGTCAATGTTCACGCCTCCCTCGTCTTCGTCGGCATGTCGCTCTAAAAATAGCGGCTCGCCGCGACACGTTGGAGTCTACTGCGCCGCAGGTAGGACTAAATAACCGTAAACAACTCCACTTGGGTGCGGGAGATGGATGGGAAGCTAGCGAGGAAAACACAAACACTCGACCCAAGGCAAGCGGCGCTCCCCGTCTACAAAGCAAATAAATAATGGCCGTCGAGCCAGCCCCCTGTTGTGGTCATTTTGTCCTGGAAAGCAATTCTGCAATAAATGCCTTTCCTGCAGGAGCATTCAGATGCGCGGCTGCCCTTTTGCCTCCTATCTTTCTCCGAAATCTAAACATTACCTGGGAAACTGAATTAAAGAGATGGAGTGCCGCGCCTAGCGCGTGAGCGTGCGGGAAAAGAAATGACAAAAAGGATCCGATTGAAATGGATTGCGCGGTGTTGAACGCCGCGCCGCGTTTTGTTCTGATTTAAAGAGAAGCTAGCCGACGCAGAACGGGTTTAAATCAGACGAAACCGCGTTATTGTTCCTGAATATAAAACGGTCGCTCCGAATCAGTTTCTTATGCCCCCTTTTCTAAATGGGGTAAAAAGCTCACTTCCTTTTCCCCCCCGTTTCGCGCCGATGGCCGTGATGGAACCGGGCACGGTGTGGCCATCATTTTCAGCCGTTTTGTTTTTGCGTTTTGTTCTCTCTTTGTGTAGTTTTTTTTTCTTTTTCACATCGTCGTTCGTTCGTGCCAGCACAGACAATACGGCTTACGGCGCCGGTTGTTAATTACTAAGAGCGATTAAAATACATTTCGCAGTGAAAGGACTGTGCGCGCCCAATCTATCATGTACTTCAGCCAATCTATCAAGAGGGCCTTGTGATTAGTTGCCCTGCCTTTTCAAATTATGATGTTAATAAGTCACTATTAAAGTATTTGTGCCCTCTACAGAACCTTCTCAGCATGGAGGATTTCACTATTACTTTCTCACTCCGACTTCTTGCAAAAGGGGGTCAGGCTATATGGTGAGAGAAATATTTGCTTTCATTTTTCATAAAAATGTACTGTAACAATTTTAAGGGATGGGAGAGAATGTGTGACAAATGCACTATTTTATTTTGTAGGACTTTGCTTCTTTTTTATTTATTTTTTTCTTGAAAAGTGAATTATTTTACATTGCATTATGGTAGTGTAGGTTGTCTGCCACAGAGAGCTATGAAATGTAGACCTGGCATGTTTTACTCTTCTTATGTATTCCAGTTTTATACATTCATTTGAATTCCATGTTATATTTGTTTTGTTCATCTGTAAATGCTTGGATGTATGAAACATTTCGATTGAAGTCATTTATTGTTCTAAAAACCATGCCACAAACAGTAAATCAAAAGACATTTCAAAAGGCCTCCTCAACCAGGAAAGAGTGAAACAATCAGACATACAGTCAAACATTTTCTAAAATCGCTTCTTTTGTGCCTCTCAATTTCTATATCTGTCCCAAAATACTATAATGTAATTGGGTCAACCACACAGATTAGAAAAGATGATCCTATAAAAAGGTGCTTCTTATTCTGCGTTGAATTATAATGGTTAGCTTTTGAAACGGGCCAATTGCTTAATCTCCACACAACGGGCTTAATATTGTGTGTGTTTCTGTGTGTGTGTTACAGAATGTGATATATATAACTTCAGAATCTTTAATTCATTAAATGTGGCATGATCGTTTCTATACAGATATTCACGGAGGCTCCCAGGGGAATGCTTGCTAAAATAAATATCACCATTTATGCATTTTCTTATGACTGGGGATCTTCAAATATGCAATGCTTCCAGTAATGAAACGGGCGATTTGAGGGCTTGTTCCCACTAAAATGGAGGAGTTATCACCTCTAAATTGCTTTGCTTCCCCCATAATTTAGCCAGATTTCCTCTATTTGAGTGTGCGCCTTTACTTCTTTAAAGTCTGACATAATGGCCCTGATAATAGATGGCGGTGAGAGGGCGGGGGCTCAAAACCGTAGCTGACATTTTTCACACTCCGCACTGGCCTGCTTTGACCCTCTTAAGCTGTGTGATCACCCATATGTGATTAATACTGATGCTAATTCTAATGCTGATGTCACAATCACTACTGCTAACTGTTAGTGTTCCAGAGCTCCTTTGTCAAAGTAAAAACTATTGTTCTGGATCACTAACAAATTGAAAACAATAGTCATGCAAATATTAGTCCCTCAAATTTCAATGCGGAAAATAAAATTGCAACGAAGTGACAAGTGGGTTGATAAAATGGTGCTGGAACTAAAAAAGAGATAAAAGTCTAGGATAGAAGAACGTTATGGACCGGGATTACAGAGATAATAAATGCAGTTAAACTGAATTAAATTTCAAAATTGAGTAGCAATGCATGGTATTGTAATGCAACTTGCCGATTTGGTTAGCCCAGTTTGCGATGAGAAGATGCAGGTACAATCAAATCAATCTGTCAGATATTACTTATATTGCACATTTGTACAGAAGATTTGTCACAGTGCATTTCATCCTACTCCCTGGCCTAATTCAAATGGCATCTATGCACTTTCTGTTTCAGAAGAAAGAGCATTTTGTTGCAGAATGCAACAATTTTGCCTGATGCGCGAGACTGGAAATCTATGCACTTTCCACACCCGCTTGCTTCATCTCCTCCTCCTCTTCCTCCTCTTCCTCGGTTCTCGTCTGCGTTGGGCCACGCCCACCCACAGTCACATTCAGCTCCCGGGTCACTTTGAGCTCCTGAACGCAGCCTGCCGTCATCACACTAGAAACGTGCAAACGAACATTATTGAAAAAAAACCCAAAAAAAAAACCCTGCTTAATTAAACACTTCCCACTGACCTGCGTTTGATTGGCCATCTGGCCCGTCGTCCCGATCGGAGACGGGTGGAATTCCCGGGCGCCTGTCGCTTTGGAGATTCGGAGTGAGGGAACGGTTGAAACGGCGGGCGCCGTGATGAATCCCGTCGATCTCCGAGGACCGGAAACACACCGTCCCTCTCGCCACCGCGGTCCCACTAGGTCTCTGGAAGAAGCGCTTTTAAACAGCATTGCATTACATTACATTACATTACATTACAAGGCATTTAGCAGACGCTCTTATCCAGAGCGACGTACAATGAAGTGCAGATCAAACACAAGTACAAGTGCGATGAGGACCCTAGAGGACAGTACAGTTCTGAGTCCTAGTGTGACCATACAGATACAATTGGAACCCTTGAAGAATACATCAACTTCTAAACTAGCATACCACAGTTGGCAGCTAGAATACCCCGAGTACAACAATACAATAGCTAATACAAAAAAAAAACCAACTATATAAGTGCCATTACAGTCTATGGCATGTACAAGGCTAATCATGGTGGTGAGTTAGGGAGGGAAAGGTGCAGCCTGAAGAGATGAGTCTTCAGTCTGCGCTTGAAAGAGGTCAGAGACTCTGCCGTTCTCACATACACCGGGAGGTCATTCCAGTCATGAGCGAGAAGTGCAGGTGTGGCGAGGAGGAGGCGCCAGACGGCACAAAGTGGCAGAACGGAGGGGTCTTGCTGGTGTATAGGTCTTGATAAGTGATTGAATATAGGCAGGGGGTGATCCCTTAACTGCCTGGTACGAGAGCACCAAAGTTTAAAATTTGATGCGAGGTCCATAAGTATTTGGACAGGGACGCAATTGTTTGAGTACTAACCCAGCCCACACCTGCTTAGCTTCACCTATTCGGAAGAAGCAGGTCGCATGACCGTATGGCTGCCGACCTTTCTCGGCTATACGTCAACGTCTGGCCAGCGTAGGGTCTGCCTGTAACGCACATCTTCCGTCTCCTATAGCACCTGTGTCAGAGCAGGTCGAGAAACTGGGTGATGATAAAAGATTAGTTGGCCTCTCGACACTGCTGCCAGATCTAACCCCGCTTTGCTAGTTCCTCACCCATATTTTATATCGGTGAGGAGCATGGAAAAAGGCTTAATGCAACAGCTCTACTCAAACATGAGGAATCAAGGCAAGCTTGACCTATGAAACTGAAAATGTCAAGAATTAGAAATGGCAATGGCATGCAGACTTGAGTCGAATACATATATAATTGTTTTGGATTCAAATATTTTTCTATGCTTTGCTTTGAGCTGGTCAGGTGGATCAGAACCTATGAAATACTCTCAAAAAGTGCAAACCCTGCCTTCTCCACCTCTTGGCTAGACCACATCAAACAAGCTCAGAAAATTATTTGAATCGAAAATGGTTCCGCATTTGACCCAGGTCTGATGGCAAGAATGAGAAGATTATTGACAAGAAACGGAAAACGAATCTCCCAAAAATCAAAAAAATGTGCAGCAAGCACTCCTAGAATCAACTCTAGGCCCTCTTATGCATCGACTAATGATGAAACTTAACACACCTGTCCAAGCCACATTTGAACTGCCAATTGTCCAATTACTTTTGGTCCCCTAAAATTGGGGGGGACTGTGTATAACAACGGCTACTATTCCTACACTGTTCATCCAATATGGATGTAAAAACCCTGACGCTGAACGTCTACGCTTTAAACATAGTGATAGTCTTATTTCAACTATTTGTTTGCTAGAGCAAACAAAATAATGTGCAACTGTCCAAATACTTACGGACTGCCCAGTACTTGCTAAAATGCTTAACATTATTACTCAGACTGATGCCTGAGTGCATGAATGTTTCAGCAACTGCCCTACGTATCATCCTTCCTTTGACATCACATATGGAAATGTAAAATGATAGTTAATGTAATGTAATAGACTCACTGAGCACTTTATTAGGTATTTATTAGACTTATTTTTTTTAGATTTCTACTGCTGTAGCCTATCCACTTAGAGTTATGATGAGTTGTGTGTTCAGAGATGGTCTTCTGCATACCACTGTTGTAACGTGTGGTTATTTGCATTACTGTCACTTTCCTGTCAGCTTTGACCAGTCTGGCTATACTCCTCTGATGTTTTATTAATACACACATAATCTACAATAACTCCAAAACAAATTCAGTCTGAGAATGTACCATATGAAGTTGAACACGGCTGTCTTGTTCAGCCAGAGGTGGGTGGACCGAAATCACACAAAGATCTTTTTCATTATCGGAACCTGCTGCCCATTTCTGTCTTATTACTGTACCTTTTTATATCAGACCGAGAGAAAGAGTGTGACTGAGAGAAAGAGTGTGACTGAGAGAAAGAGTGTGACTGAGAGAGAAAGAGTGTGACAGAGAGAGAAAGTGTGTGAGAGAGAGAGTGTGTGTGTGAGTGAGAGAGACAGTGTGTGTGTGTGTGTGTGTGTGTGTGTGTGTGTGTGAGAGAGAGAGATAAAGTGTGTGTGTGTGAGAGAGAGTGACAGAAAGAGTGTGTGTGTGTGTGTGAGAGAGAGAGAGTGTGTGTGTGTGTGAGAGTGTGTGTGTGTGTGTGTGTGAGAGTGAGACAGTGTGTGTGAGAGAGAGTGTGTGTGTGTGTGTGTGTGTGTGAGTGAGACAGTGTGAGTGAGAGAGAAAGAGTGTGAGTGAGAGAGAAAGAGTGTGTGAGAGAGAAAGAGTGTGTGTGAGAGAGAAAGAGTGTGTGTGAGAGAGAAAGAGTGTGTGTGAGAGTGTGAGTGAGAGAGTTAGAGTGTGAGTGAGAGAGAAAGAGTGTGTGAGAGAGAAAGAGTGTGTGTGAGAGAGTGAGAGTGTGTGTGAGAGAGAGAGTGTGAGTGAGAGAGAAAGAGTGTGTGTGAGAGAGAAAGAGTGTGTGTGTGAGAGAGAAAGAGTGTGTGTGTGAGAGAGTGAGAGTGTGTGTGAGAGAGAAAGTGTGTGTGAGAGAGAAAGAGTGTGTGTGTGAGAGAGTGAGAGTGTGTGTGTGAAAGAGTGAGAGTGTGTGTGAGAGAGAAAGTGTGTGTGAGAGAGAAAGAGTGTGTGTGTGAGAGAGTGAGAGTGTGTGTGAGAGAGAAAGAGTGTGTGTGAAAGAGAGAGCGTGGAGCGGCGGCCTTATTCAAAAGAGCCGAACAAGCACAGCGAGACGTGACTGGGGTGTGAGGGATTTTCGGACGAGTGATTCCGCCCGGGTCGCGGTTATCGCGGGTGGGTAATGCGGGCTGAATTGGATATTGATCTGTGTCAGAGAGTCACAGCGTGGCGGGGAGGAGCGGGTGCACCAGACCCCGATTTCACGCCACGTTCCCCCCGCCCCCCCCCGGTGGTGTAACCCGCCGCGCGGCTGTGCCAGTGAATTATGCAGAAACGGCACAGGAAGCTTCTCTTTGTGTCGCAATTATTGAATCCCCCCCCCTCCCCTGTCTGCTTCCTCCCCAATCAAGATCTTCATTAGTTCCTAGCAGGAAAAAAAAACTAAATCAGCAGCAGAGACCATGACCCAGAGGCGTTCATTGATTTGGCAAATCATCATTATTGTCAGAGGAAGCTTTCCATGCAGAGTGACACCGGTTGGCAAATCCCTAACATTTACACAATCTCTTTTCATAATTTTTTTTTTTTTTATCAGCTCACAAATTATATTGATTTTGAAAAGGTTCAGCTGATTTGCAGTTATTTCGAGAAAGTTGTCCTATTAAGAGGCTCCCTGATGGAGTTTTGTATCCTGTTGAAGTATTTGTTGTTATGTCAGAATCCTACAGTCGGTGCTGACTTTGGTCAGGAATTCTCACAGGGTCACCTGTAACCAACCGCGCCATTGCCTATCCTGGTAAGGGGAAATGACATGTATGGCATTATATTGAAATGAAATATATTTTCTAGGTATTTCCAAATGCACAATTTACTTTCAGATATACACACACACACACACACACACATTGGTTGGGACTTTTGACACAGGAACCCCCTACTCTTTGCAAAGAGTGTCATGGGATGGTTGTAATGACCATAGTGAGTCCGGATCTCGGTTTAATGTGTCCTACAGCACAGTGTCCCCTCCACTGCGCTAGGACTTTGGGGTTTATTTGATCACAAACACCATTTCCTGCAGCAACTTGCTTTTCCCTGGAGGTGTCCCATCCAAGTACAAACCAAGCGCATACCCGCTTAGCTTCAGCCATTTAGCAGGAGATGGGTACATGCTGGCAGGCAATCAACTCATTGCTTTTATTTGATATGCGTTTTATTTTCTTATATTTCACAGAAATGTTTTTATATCAGTACATTTTCCAAAACGGCCTCATATGTTTAATATCATTTTAATTGATCCAAAATATATTGCTATATATCCAGCTATATTTCCATAAGTGTTGCATCGGGGATGATTTTGAATTTGAATGAATTGGACACCAGCGATTTGTCTCCAGCTTCACAAACTTGAACTCCCCAATTTACAGCGGACTCCTCAGAAGATGTGCACCCCCCAAAATTGACAGGGGATGCTGCACCTGTAGTGTGCATCCACAAATACATTTAGGGGACCATATAAAAATTTTAAAAACGACCCAAATAATGATGGAAAAGAAACGGACACATTTTAATTTGTTCATGAAAGCTGCCTTTTGATACATTCTCGAGCGTTACTAATCCCTTAGGAGGAGTCCTGTGTTTAAAGCTGTGTCTTGTATTACTCCCATAGGCCATTAAGCACCAAGGGGAAAAAAATAATAATAATAATTAAAAAAGAAGGCAAGCAATATGTTCATCATTGCCTCTTATGGTTTGATGCTGGAATAGCATAAGGCGGGTTTCTATCTGCCATCTGTCAGGAGGACCTTTTGCAATATCAATGTGCTCGGCTAACATGCTAGCTTCGGTCCGGCTTGTTGGTTCATGGTTTGTGTTTGTCTGAGCCCTGGCTGTTAAAGCCAGAACGCAACCGTCATGCCAACAGCATGAAGTGCACTGGATAGCTGAATATACTGTACCTTATGGTAGGGATCTGCAACTCCATGAGGGCTGAGAACTGCTGGTTTTTCACCCTTCACCTTTTCACCTTGGAGTTAGGTGTGATGACAGTCTGGCCAATCGGTAGCACTAATGACACTAGAGAAAAGAACTGGATTGGCTGGATTTGGATTCGAGGGCCAGAGTAAATGATCCCTGCCTTACAGTCTGAGAGAGAATGGTTATAGAGGCCTGTTTGTGGACTCAAAGGTTCAAAAACTAAAATTGGGAATTATTATTGGGCATTATCTCTCTAGAAAAGGCATTTCACATAATATCTCTGGTCACAGCTCACGTAACCATAACGGGAATGGTTGACAGGCAAGGATTTTATTAGGATTTCACAGCGTGTCGTTTGATTTAATCCTAGAGCCTCGTTTTGATGCAAATGGTGGGTACTGAATGTAATCTCAATTAATGTTCCTTTTAAGCAAATTATTTACATATTGTGTGACTTCTATCAAGACCAGGCATTTCCTTAACAGATGTCAACTTGTCAGCTAAGCTGGGGCTTTGCTTCTTTTTCAACACCAATATGCATATTAGCTCAGAGCTTGAGCTGGGCAAACAGGTGTTATGTTAAATTATGTTCAGGAAATATGTTACAAAAAAGCAGCCTACCGATTATTCAGAAACGTTCCGGAAGGTTCTGATGAATCTAAAATCAGAGAAAAGATGAGGTTTAATTCCATTTCTGTGTTATCTATTTAGGCTTTGTTTATACAGTCTGTGTGATCTCTGTGCTGTAATCCTGGCTGTTGTGAGCCTGAATTACTCTTAATTGTTTAGCAGCAATTATGTTTGTTCCTGTTGTTGCTGGTAGCTATGTAATTGTATTATTTCTGTTAATAGACCTCCACCTGTGGCTGATTTTTGTATTGTTTCACAGGCTTTGAATGCAGATTAGGGAGTGGAGTCAGAAGTTGAAAATTGAACACAAGGACTGGAGTTCGGTGATCCGCAGAATTGGAGAGAAGATGTTATGTTTTGCATTGAGAACTCATAACATTTGGGGTTGTGTCCTTTTCATGGGGGTGTATCCTTTTCATAAACCATATTCTCTTTCCCTGCTTTCTTCAAGTTATGGTTGTTAATGAAAATTAAAACTGTAAATTTAGAACTATAATTTAACAATGTGCTCTCCTGCAACCGAATAACAGAAGCTACATTGGATTTTTTTCTCTCTCTTGTATTCAAAGGCTTAAAATTTAACATGATTACATGTAATCAGTCGGGAGTTATAACTGTTATAATCTTTTCCTAAGAACATCTTGCATTTGACCAGACTCTGATTGTCTCTGCCTAAAATGTCAGAAGTAGACATTACTCTCAGGATCAGACTGTGCTATAAGGTAATACGTGGGTGCCTTAGGTATTCTGGTGTAAAGCCAGGCTGACTTGCTGTATGCTGACGTGTTGCTGGAGTGATGAGTAGTGGTTTGCCGGAAAACTAGTCAGAATATTGCCTTTGAGAGACAGACTTGATTATTATTATTTTTAGCAAACTCATGTGTTTAGGTACCCTGCTCTGTTAAACCATGTTTGTGGAATGTTAGAAGAATGTAACTGAATAACTGATCTTGTGTACCTCTTAGAATATTCATGTTTGGTCTGCTTAGAAAGGGACTAAAATCATCAATCTTTTAATGATGATATCATACTGCTCAGTTCTACTTCTAACAACATAAGGGAACTTTTTATCCAAACCACATAAAATGCGGGCCTTCCTTCACTTGGATGGTTTATTCACAACGACGCATTCAGGGAGAGAAGAGAGTGGACATTTTGGGGAGTTGATCTGCTGCTGTTGGTGTTCACAGAGGATTCTATCTTACAGCTGCTCTGGCAATTTTCACATTTTTCCATCAGTGATTTCAGGAAGATACAGCTGCCGTCTGGTCTTTGAGACTTTAATTTAATTTAGTTTCGTGGGACTGCTTTGGGAGACACGCTGGGCTTTGGCACTTTCTTTCCTTCTTTTCTCTTGTGACTACCTTTTCTATGTCTTTAATGGTCTTTGTTTAAGGTACTTGACCCTCGTCTTTAGAGTTAGATTCAGATTTTCGTGTTGTAATTTAATCAAATTTTAATCTCGATTTCCTTGTGATTTGTGTATTTTTATACATGTATTTTCATACTCGGCCTATCAACTCATTTGGTAATTTATTTGACAATTGTTATCTTTTGATAATAATTAACGAATTAATTTGAATAAATGTATTTTACATGTTGGATAAGTGCTTGTGCTTGGTATTCAGAGTGCCAAACTTTAAACAAGGGTGTTGTTTGTTAAAATTGCTGGATTCTGAAATTAACCATATTTCGCTATTTTCGCATATAACTCCTTGACAAGGTAGCTCTGTCTGGTTTGCCTTAACACAACATCTTTGCAACTACCCAACACCTTGGCAAACATCTTACAACACCTTAGTAATCGTTATTATTATTATTATTATTATTATTATTATTATTATTATTGCTATTATTATTATGAATTACACTCTACTACTTATGAATCACACTACTACTACTAGTAGAATACTGCAATCCCAGCTACTCTTAGACTGCTAGGATAACTAACACTACTACTGCATTCACTATTACTCTTGTGCTGCCATGATTACTGCCAATCTAGCTTTCAACCAACCCCCACAGCTTCTTCAGTTTTCTACTTATTATTATTTGTATTATTATTAATCACCACAGTTTGGCATGCCCAGTAGCAGAATTCCCATCCATTTAGGAAATGGGGCTGGAATATACTTCCTCCGAAATGTGTCATGTGAGCCGAATGCATCTCTTCACTCTGCAGCTGAGCAGCAAACTAGCCTATAGTGAGGGTCACAGAGCTGCCACAGGAAGAATGCAGCTGTCCAATCAGAACTCACAGGGCATCACAGGAAGAACCCTGTGCATCCAATCAGAGCTCATGGCGCTTCACAGGAAGAACACAGGCATTCTATCAGAGGACAGGCTGCTGACTGACTCCCACTCCCACCCTGCTGCCAGTAGTGCCTCACTCCAGTCAAATGTTCTGCCACTGCCCGGCTGGCATGGTCCAGAGTTCATCCAGACTCAAAGGGCAAAGGATGGGTCCCTGCACTGGGCCGACCCCAGATGTGCCCCAGTCACATTTTGTTTTGGGGGGCAATACAACCCCCTTTTGTAAACAAATGAAAAATAAGAATGGGAAGTACTGAGGTGAATAGAGAGGCATGGGTTCCAAGGTCATTCCATTTTCACTGACGAGCTGGTTGGTGCCTTGCATGTCAGCCAATCGCTGTTGGAGTGTGTGTGTGTGTGTGTGTGTGTGTGTGTGTGTGAGAATTGGTGAATGAGAAGCATAAATTGTTATAATTATATAAATGTCGACATGACCATTTAATGAACCATTTATCTTCTATATTTCCAAACAAAATTGATGAGTACATGACTCCCAAGTGAGTGCAGATTTCCTTTATCAGAAGGACATGGCCCACGGTGGAAAGGAAGAGATGAAATACAGGCAATAATGAGGTCATTGAGTGTTCAAGTTTTGACGCCCAAATCTCTGTTCCTGGGTCAGTCACTGTATCTGAAGAGAAGGGATGACGCAGGGATGAGTGGGAAACTACTGGGCTCTGGATCAGTTTCCTGAAACACCGTCTGCTCAACAGTCTGGGAGTTTTCCGGTGTCTGTCTGTCTATCCGTCTGCCACCCACAAATGTGTGCCCTCCACTTTGTTGAGCAATGTGAGTCATGGTGATGTCACCAACGATGACACACAGAGCGACAATCTCGGGCCCTGAGGACCTAAACACGTACTCCCCGCCTGGCAAAAAAGCCTTTTTTTTTGTGGGGCATGACCAGGCATTAATTTTGGAGATTTGAATCCGCCTCAGGCAGAATGTTTCTATGGATCTGATTGACGCTTTGTATGTACTGATTGTGAAACGGCTGTTTACCGCGAAGAGGAACGGTGGCGTATCGCTGCTTAACCATACAGCCCTGATTGCCATCAGAACACGTTTGTCTGAAAGGTCGGTTTTAACATCGGTGATTAAAAAAAATAGTAAATAAAAATTAAAAAAACTGCGTTGGAGGGAACAGAATGCGCAACCTTTCTTTCCTTTTTAGTTTTATTTTCAAGGCCCTCGGTCTTCGCCGCGCCAAACAAGGTGTGCGTTTTCATTTTTCTTTTTCGCTTTGATAAAGGTCGTCTTTAACACGGGTCAAATGCGAAAAAAGTGTAAAGTAAACAGCGAGTCAGAGAAGGCTATGTATTGGGACTTTTCCACCTCATTATGAGGTCTGGCATTTAGCAATGCGCAGTAATGATGTCAACAACGTTCCCAGCTCCGGCAAGCAAGCACATTTCATCCATACTTTATGCAAGCCCCCTGCAATACCTTACGCTTATTAAGTACAGAAAAGACTGTTACATTCTTCGTCTTCCAGAGATAATGACTGCAGCTCTTTAAAACCACCGGTTTAAACAGTGTATCGATAGCCATTTCAGTATCACTCTTGTAATTCCAGTGAGACACGTGTATTGTGTCAATAGACTGTTGTAATCACTTTTGTAAGCATCACTTTTGAAAATTGAGCTTGGTTCTTCTTTGTGGTTTTATTTCAATCAATTGTGTTTGTTTATATTATATATGTTAATCTATTGTAACTATAAATGCAGGCTATTGTACTATTGTAACAGGCAGTGGAAATTCTTTTTTCGCCCTTATCAGCACTTATAATAAAATATTATTTTTAAACTTCTGCCTCAGAAGAGAGTGGTTGCTTAGCTGGACTGTGACTGGAGTGTGACTGGTGAATATAATTGAGCATTCTGTATTTGGAGACGAACGCTTGGCATTTACATGGTGCCTTTATCCAAAGCGCTGTACAATTGATGCTTCTCATTCACCCACTCATTCATTCACACACACACACACACACACACACTAACAGTGATTGGCTGCCATGCAACGCACCAACCAGCTCGCCAGGAGCAACTGGGGGTTTGGTGTCTTACTCAGGGACACTTGGCCACACCCAGCGTGGGATCAAACCGGCAACCCTCCGACTGCCAGATGACTGCTCTTACCGCATTACCGCCTGAGCTAATGTCGCCCCCGAGGGAGACGAGGGAGAAAGTATTAAAAACATTGTGTTTGCAGTGGTCTTCTGTATTACAGTATAAGTATCAGAAATAAGAAATATTTGTTATTGTACTTTACTGTACACCCATGCCTCGTCTCTAAAGTTGACTGATATATCAGACTCATTTTGTACGGTAAAAAACCCTTCCAAGTGTCCCATTCATCTTTGTCAATAAGCCGTATGCAGTCTCAAGAAACTAAATGCATCACAAAAAAACAAATATTTTGCCTAAGCTGCAAGGAATTTTCTTTTTTTTTAACTTCCTCCCCAAAATACACAAGCCACCACAGTCCTGGAGCATACCATATGAGGTCCCAGCAGGCAGACCCATTGATTCTTTTCAGAAATATTCTGCTATTGTTTTCCATGTAATGTTTAGCCAAATGAGTGCTGAAGGCAATTGAGGTCCTGCAAGGTTTTCACCAGAGAGTGATTATGCTCTTTTAAATATGAGGTATCAAGGCAGGCTTACAGCTGGCTTGGTTTGCTGGATCCAAATCAGACCAGGACTTTTTTGGGGGATTTATTTTCCAGGCACAAGCACCCCACACCCCAAACTTGGACCTGCTCCCAAAAATTGGTTCCAGCACATTCACAAGATTGTGAAGGAGCTTCCACTGAAATACAGCCCACACTCTACAGAGGAAATATACAATGACACAATAGAATCAACATTAATTTGCTGCTGGGTCATTGTTTTTATTCAGCTGCAGGTCTTTGAAATGGCCTGCATCAGTGCCCACCAGAAACTTCATTGAGAGGATTGTGAAAGGGAGCAGTTCAATTTGCTGAGTTTTAACCTATGGCAGGGGTGTCAAACTCCAGGCCTGGAGGGCCACGGTGTCTGCAGGTTTTTGATGTGTGTTACACGCTGTGACGCACCCCCGGGTGGACAGAGGAGATGGACGCAGGGAGGTAGGAAGAAAGTCTGAGCTGTTTTCACCAGCGTTTTATTTACGTATGGCAACTGGGAAATGTAATTGCATTACATGTTAATTGGCTGACACTTTCATCAAAGGGCAGTTGATTAGACTAAATAGGTTTTTCTCAAGGGCCCAACCACGGATTTTATCATGGCTACACCGGAGATTGAACCACCGACCACGCGGGTCCCAGTCATGTACCTTAAGCACTACACTACTACAGGCTGCCCCTAAGTGTTTTTGAACAAAAAATGAACGCTGGCATATCTCTCCAAGTTGAGGACAAACAATTAAATCACCCCAATAAATGACTGAGGCAATTATCTTTTACAGTATTCTGATTATTGTCCATAGACCGCCATTTGCATTTTGCCGAATGGTCTTCTCTGGCAGATTTATGTGTGAAATCATTTCATCAGACTAATCATAAATAAGGGTTTTATCATTAGCCACAGATAGTCTTTTGCTTATGACCAGACATAAAAAAATGACTGCAGCAATAAATTTCTCCTGGGGGGGGCGCAGTTATGACGACAGTTGACAAAGTACCAGGCCACTGTTTATTTCTGATAGAGGTGCGCAAAAAAATAAAAACGTCAGCCCTGTCTTTGCTGAACCAACACTAGTTTTTATGAATTGTGAGGAGCTATGCGAAAAGGATAATAGGGGAAGAGAGGGAAGGAGGGTCTCACATTTTAAATTTGCTGTAATTTCATTTTCAGGGGAAAGAAACGTGGAAATCTCAGGCCATTAGTACCTGGGAAAGGTCGCCCTTATGGCGAGAGAAAGGAGCTTTCATTCTAATTTAATTCGCAGATATTACTTTAGCATTAGGCGGGTAGTGGGCGTGGGAGGAGGAAGTGGATTCGAACGCTTTTGATTGAATAGTGTCCGACGCAGCTTTTTGATGTTTGTGCTGTCCAGGCTCTTCTGGAGCGTTGATTAGCATTAGCCACATTTAGTGTAAAAGCTTTCAGAGAGCCAGGCACCCCACAGAGCAATAAGCTTCCTCTGAAGCCAATATGCCCGAATCCATTATGGTATCACTATCCTACCTCTGTGTGCTGTAGGTGTTTCTGGAGGGGCTGTGGGCACATCTAGTTGAAATACATAATTGTTTTGGCTTCAAATTCTTTTCTATGCTTTACTCCGCTAGTCTGGCACCTATGGATAGTGTACAACTTTTGAAATGCTCTCAAAAAGTGCAAACCCCGCCTTCAGATCCTCTTGGTTCGCTCAATTGTGGCAGGCAAAATCATTTGAGCACAGAAAAGTATTTGAATCCGAAACAATTAAGTATTTGGCCCAGGTCTGGTTGTGGTTGCGGGAGACTGGTGCCAAATCCAGGGCTTGTATGGTCCTGAAAATAATACGCAAGCCAATGATTTACAACCAAGACCCTGACCCTTCTTTTCTGACCTTGAGGCACCATAAATACCAAATACATTTTCAAAGCTACTATTGTGCTTTAAATTAATTGTGAACTAATGTGAAAAAGGCATTGTTGTCCGTATTTGCACAACAAAGCCCTGCTGTAAAATCCAGCTATGCCAACTTGAAAATTGAACTGGTCATAAGCTGGTCTAGCTAGGTATGAGCTGGTCAACCAGCATGGCCAAGCTGGTCATAAAGCTGGTCTAGCTGGATTTGTCAACCAGATAGTGCAGGTAGATTGTCTGAGCTGGTGGCTGGTCAACCAGCTGTTTCAAATCATAGCTTCAGTTGGTCAAACCATGTCATGCTGGGAGCTGGTCTGAAATGGGTGAGCTGTTTTTCTCAGCAGGGTTAGCAAACACATTTGTCCAGACTGATTGACATAGGCGCATATATAAAGGCTGAGGCAGGAAGTGGCTGTTAACAAATAAACATACAACAAAAAGTTAAGTGGCATAGGTGCAAGGCAGGTGGAGAACAGATAGCTTTAAGTAGCATACAGGTTTGAGGGCATAGTGTTAGATCCAGCATAGGTAGGGCTGGTATACCCCTGATGAATTAGTTAAGCAAAAGCTGTTGGGTCAGAGAAAAAAAATCTGAAGACAAATTCCTTCAGTGGTCATTTATTTAATTTCCGTTTCCAGGGCATTGGGTTGTGCACATTAACTACCATAACTCAATACTGAAAAAATGTGTGTATATTCATTGCATGTATATTAACTGTTGCTCCTCAGTAATATTTTAAAATCTGCACTTACCTTGCCTTAATGCTCAAACAGTCCTCTTTTTGGTTAAAATGCACCAACTGTAGCAAAGTGTCTTCACATTTAATTCATTTTCCTGGTAGCATTACGTGGAGGAAGACACATTAATCATTATAATTTCCACACAGATGTTAATTTTAAATTGGGCTTGTATTGCCATTTTGTAAAATTAAGAACATCTGACAGAGATTCAGCCCAAACCCGACCCCCCCCCCCATTCCCCAGGTACACAGTAAAACCCGACCTGGCTCGAACACATATCTAAAGCTGTGGTCTCGTTGGGCTAGTTCGGGGTCAGGTGACCAGGGCTTGCGGCGTGGTTGGTTTAGCTCTATAAGCCCCGCCCACCGAGGGCATTTTGACTCTTGAAAAGGAAACGGCTGGCTTTGTCTCGGCCGTCGGCGTGCCGTACACGAGACACATTTAAATGAGAGAGTCGGCCAGCCTCATCTCTCTTCTAAGCAGGATATCGATCCATGCAGGCCCGTCCTGCTGAGCTCCCCATTTCCCACGAGCCGGCCCGGCCCAATTACTTAACTTCTGTGTCCTGCGAAAGCCCGCTGTGTTCCTTATTACCCAACAGGCGGTGAGGCGTCTATCGCCAGGCCCGCTGGCTTCGGCGTACGGCGCAGCGCTTAATCTAGCGCTTCTAATTGTGATTTTTAACCACCCCTTTTAATGGGTGCACCTGCAACACAGACTGTACCTGCAAAATCCTTTTTTTGTCCTTTTTTGCTTTCATTCCGTGTTTTATCCACGTGAAGCGCTTTGAACTTGAATGATGAAAAGTGTGTATATAAATTAAGATGTAATAATTGTCAGTTCTGAATGTTCAGGGCTTTACGAGAAACAGGATGTTTCCTTGCGACTCGTGGGTTTGGTTGAATGAGTCAGCATTTTTTATGTCGGATTTAATGTTGGCTTGTTGTTTACACATTGATTTCCTGTGAAATTGCTTTTGAGATCATGTGTGCCTAATGTATTACAAATCTGTGCCTATCGTTTCACGTTGTGAAATGTATGAAATGTATCAACAAAATGGCCGCCGCTCCTGCTGCGACTGCAGCAGGAAAACTAAATATAACCACAGAGCGCACTGAGCCCCGACAGCTAACGTATGCTAATTCCCCTGCCCAGCCCTGGAGCCCCACCTTAGCATCCATGCAGAAACGCCTTTCAAATCCGCTCTGAGGCAGCAGATGCATCTGCGGGCCTTTTGTCCGCTACATCTCTGCCGCGGCAGTGCAGAGCAGTGATCACAACTCTGTCGTAATGGCATCCCCAGCCACTGCAAACCCCTGTTAAAAAGCCACTGCGCGCAAGCCCTTCGTTAATATTGCATGGCCCTGGTGAATAATGAAGGCAGAGGGTGTTTTCTTTGCATTAACTTTTCATGACCTTCGTCATACCGTGCTCAGCCTCTTGAACTCCGGTTTCCCTCTTTTAAAAAAATGGAGAGACTCCGAGAAGGTGCTTTTGGGTGAATCTTTGCATGCTACCTTTGGAAGGTTGTGCGTAGTTGGCGCATCAGTCGGAAACTGTCAAACCTCCAGCTAAAAGGGCGAAGAGGGAAGCTTTGTTTCACCGGCTGGAACATGGCCTCTTCTGGCATCTGGCCTTTGGGGACATTAGGAGCTGGTAGAGATGGCTCACTGTACACCTGCGGACGAGGCCGTCTGGTTTATACGTGAGGCCCTGTGCAAAGTCAAAAAACGTGAGGCCTGCCTCATGATGTGCTACCCTGGTGAAAGAAGCAGCTGAAACTAGTTTTTGAAATGGCTGGTAGCTGGTTGATCAGTTCAGACCACCTCAGACAGGTTACCAGCACATACCCAGCTAGACCAGCTCTTTGACTAGCTTGACCACCCTGGTTGACCAGCTCATACCCAGCTAGACCGGCTTTTCACCAGCTTGACCATCTCCATTTTAAAGCTATTGAAGCTGGCTGAATTTCACAGCAGGGTACATACACGCCGACACCCACATGAATATCATTTTGTTTTTCTTAATGCATTGTAACAAATGCGCTCAAAATGCTCCCTCCATTGTTGTTGTGATGTAGCCTACCCTACGCTGTGGCTGTGCTGCTGTTCATTAATATCCCATAATGGAATACTTTAGTTACTAGTATTTACATTGGCTTACAAGCACGTTTATTGGGGTTTAAGATTTATACAGCAGTCATACCTCACTATGAATAGGCACATTTTAAGCATCTGCAATTGCATCAAAAAATGAAATGCCCCATACTGTAAAATCCAGCCAGCTTGAACATCTTGAAATTTGAGCCGGTGAATCTGGTCATAAGCTGGTCTAGCTGGGTATGAGCTGGTCAACCAGCATGGCCGAAGTTGGTTATAAAGCTGGTCTAGGTATGAACTGGTCCACCAGCTAGTGCTGGTAGCTTGTCTGATTATTATGTTCTGGTGTTCTGAGCTCAAGAAACATATTAACCGGCCATTAATTTATGTTTTAATTGCACCTTTCTCTTTGACACATAAATTAAACTGTTACACCTCCAACAGCTGCGGTGCTTCCAACTCCAAACAATACGTTAATGCCACATACATTAGCTCAGAATACATTTTGCTTAGCGTGGCTTTTTAGAAGTTTGAATATTGTGACAGAGCTTAAAAACTTCCAAGTTAACAGTAGTTGAATTCTCCATGCCTAGTGTTGATTTTCAAAATGTTGTTTTTCTTCAGTAATTAGCGAGCACGGCATTTAAAAAAAACTGTCTAGGGGCTGGCTGCAGCTGCTCCAAATGTAATAAATATACTGTCAACTTCACAGCAATGGTCGAAGCCAACTAAATCGCTATGCTACGACAATCGGACAGCCTTATGGGCCGCCTGCAGCCTAGTGGCTGAGGTACATTTCACCCGGTGCAGTCATGATAAGATCAGTGCAGCTGTTGGACCCTCGAGCAACACCGTTAACCCCACATTGCTCCAGGGAAGACTGCCCCCCTGCTTAGTCTAATCAACTGTAAGTCGCTTTGGATAAAGGCATCAGCTAAATAAATAATTTAATAGTAATATATATGTAGAAATAATATATAATCTTACCTTGTTAATGGAAATTTAGCATAAAAGGGATCATTGGAATCAGTTAATATGTGTTGGTTTAGTCAGCACTGCGGTCTGAAATTTGCCTTGGCAATGAGGATTGTCCATTCAAACTTAAACGCATGAAGTAATACATGTTATGGATATAATAGAAATATGAATTGACTATCGTTGCAAATATGAATATTGAGAGCTGCACCACATTGGGAGAAGATACTATTTAGCTTTGAGACAAACTAAGCATTAGGTACAATCTAATGGTAGGAAAAGGCGAGCATTGCTGGGCTGAATGGCCTGTTATTATGTTATGTTATGTTATCTCAATCTTAAGGTGTGGTACTGTCAAAGAAAAATGCTCTGTCGAAGGTGAAAGAGAAAGATGAAAGAATACAAAGAATGAGTTGAGGAGGACGGCATCCATTTCTCATTCACCCGCCACTTTCTGGTAAATAAGCGGCGTAGAACAATCTGCTGCTGAAAGATCACATCCATTAAAGAGGTCCCATGTGCACAGCCCAGAAGAACATCAGGAAGATTCCCTAATATTGAAGAACTACAATCTGAAATATAATAAATAAATCATTATAAAGGATAATCAATTATAAAGAAATATGAAACTGAGAATGCAGCTCTCTGCTCTCGTAATATCGGCATCAAAGTAAAATATTCCGTCCGCAAACAGCATTTATAGTTAGAAATAGGAACAAAAAGCAAAAAGGCCATATTTTTTCATTAAAATCATTTTTAAAAAGCAAGAATACTGTAGCTACCCACACTTCATTTGAGGCAAAAAATAATTTTCTCGTTCTCATTTGGAAAAGCCAGACGGCCCCCTTTTCTGGAGACTGCCCTGAAGCTTTGATGTCATAGAATTACCGGGAGGATGCAATTAAAAAATATTATTTAAAAACAGTCATTTTATCGTGGGGTGCAATAAAAGGACAGAGCGCTCTTTGTGTGCTGAAGATAGCACACCACTCACGCCCGACACATGACAGAACAACCAGCACGTGGCAAATAATTAAAAAGCATGATGAATATTAATCATGCTAAAGGTTACTCCAGTCGAAGAAATTAAATGCTTCCAAATCCCCGTCAGAGGGAATTTGAGAGTGCGGGCAGAGCGGCCTCGCGTCAGCAGCCAGCTAACATTTCTGTCTAGCCAGCATTTGTCGGAGCCTACTGAGACAGTAGAAACATTCAGATTTTTTTCATTTGCAATGTTTGCGATTTGACGTACGTAATTGTGACATTATTTGTGGCACCTCCCCACGACCCTATGACTTTTTACCCGTGAGGGGAGGATGACACAAAAAAATTGGATGTGCTATCAGTGACTCACTGACTTCAGCCAATCGTTATGCTTGGCTCTAGGGAGCTAAGCCTGCTGATTGGTTAAATCAAGTCAATGACGACTAATTGCTTCCTCGCCCATTGTTGGCTTCTTGATACTTCAATCTCCCTTCACTGCCTTTCACTTAGTTTTTTCAGGTCTGTAATTTAGACAGGAAGAAGAAATTGTTGACAGCACTTGTTTCGGCGTTGTTCTCTCTGAGTCTCTGGACAGATTAGCAGTGGATTCTTCCTTGTACGGTAAGCAAAAAGCGGCCCACGAGCAGCCTCCCAACAGCACAGCTGTCTTTCCACCAGTATTTTTCTAATCAGTGGTCTGTTACCGTGCAGTTAACCCTCATATTATGATAGGGTTTTATGACCGCTTTTACGTTTGGGGTTAAATTGACCCCAAAAGTTAAACATAAACATAAAATTACTGTAAAAGCCACATAAAATTCGCAATGTGTCACAATCTGTGTTACATAATTATCTCCAAATGATGACAGTTTTATCCCAAAATATTACAAATTTGTGAAACTTCTACATTGTTTTAGTCTGATGGTAAGTGAAAGTTTGAAACCTGTTTGGGAAAGTGCCACTAGAATCACCCACAAAGAATCAGAGACGTACTTTTTATACAGCTTACAGAGTCTCTGGTCAGAATGGTCACACAACATGTTTGTATGCAAAGTTAGTACAGCATTATGTTTATTGCATGTTTATTTAATCACAAAACAAAAAAAAATTAGAGCAATCATACAGTATCAAGGTTAACTGGTTTTTAAGCAATGTCAAACTCTAAAGGGGGTCAAATTGACCCCAAACATAATTTGTTGATATTTTATAATTGCTTTGCTTGCTCTACTGCGGCAGTCTCCTGCCTGGTCTCATGGAGCTGCAGGGCCTGCTGGTTTTTGTTGTTACTCGGCACTTAACCAATTAGAGCAGTTGATTACACACTTAAATCACCTCCCCTGGGTCTCAACAGGGTGCTGATTTTAAGGTGAAAACAAACCCCAGCACACCCAGGAGCTCTCCTGGTCCAGGGTCGGAGGCCATCGCTCCACCGTTTCGAGTTTTCTGTCTTGTATTCTGTCTGTCGTTGGTGTTTCCGTGTTTTTGTTCCCTCTGTGCACCGTAGCCACCCTGTCACCATTCACCCGTTTCACCTGTTTCACTTCCTGATTGTTTCCCACACCTCATTGCCATTCCCTCTCGTTACCTGTCTTATTTAAACCCCTTCGTCACCAGATTATGTGTCTATCATACCTTCCAGCGATTTCTGATGAATATCTGTTACGATCTGTTTGGCCCCTGACTTCTGCGTTCTGCTAAGACCATCTGTCTGATTCGGAACCATAGTTTATCGACCTGTCTTTGTACCTCGACTTTTTGTTTCTGGATTCTGTTTCCGTCTGCTTAGCCCCTTTGTTTTACGACCCTTCGCCCGTAACCCCGATTACGTTTTGGATTATCCCTGACACACCTGTTTGCTGGAATTCTGACACATTGCCTGGACTTTCTATTACGAACTGCCTGATCCCTGCCGTATCCGTTTGCGGTCTATTGACCCTCGCCAGTCTGACCTGCTACTTCATAACACAGACTCTTATTATAAAGAACACCTGCACCTTGGTCTCGCATTTTGGGTCGCCTGTTCTACGGACCTGATGCGTTTCCAGTCCTTCCGGCAGCTTCTCTGAAAGGCAGGCGGTCCCCCTGACAGCTTTCAGGATGGATGAACCCGCGCTTGACTCCGGCCTCGTGGGGAGTCTCGCTGCAGAAGGAGTCTAGGAATTACGGATTCCGGGAAACAACACGGCGCGCTGTCATTAAGCCCCCGCCTGCCCATTAAAGCGGATTGATTGGCATGCAAATGCGACAGTTTGGACAAATGCATCCCAGCCTTGGGCGTGCTGAGCAACCGGGCTCCAGATATGATTCATTGTTGGTGGAAATTATGGTCTTAATCTAGTTTCCATTAATTACTCCCCGAATCTATTAACGTTTAATAAATATTTCACAGGTGAGAGTCAGCTGAGTGATTATTCCGTCTCTATCAAATATTAAGCATTTAATTGCCTTTTCAAAATGATTAATAGATGTGTAATTAGCCAACAGTTATTATCTAAGACTATCTATGAGCTTGCTAATTAAACACAGATGTGGTGCCCTAGCTATGTGGAGCCAATCTAATGGCTATAAAAGGAAAGTAAATACAACTCAACAGAAAATGTGGGGGATCAGAAGCCCTCTAAGATTCAGTTTCCATTAAGCTCGTTTACTTTCTAACTTGTGTGGCTATTTATTATATATTGTTCTGTAGTTCTTCCCACCTTGGCTTTCATGTTGGCTTTTATGTTGCTGGATACCCATTTCCTGTGTCTCTTCCATCCTCTCTGCTTTTTCAGGCTGGTTTCCAACACTATTTAAAGGCCAAATGCCATTGTCACAGTGCTGTTATAGGAGAATGTCCTTCAACGACTTTCAGAACATTTATCCAATTTATGTTTCAGCTTCAAACATACAGACGTGGAATTCTCAATGGTAAGTATACAGAGCCGAATATCTGTTTAGTCAGTACTGTACTGTACATCTGTGGCAGAACAATCAATGTTATGGACATGGAGCTGAGGATCTGGTCAATCTAAAGAATCTGTTATGTTGCAATGTGCTAGTGTCCCACTCATTCTGTGATTGGTTTCTGCCATCTGTCTCTTACTGGATGAAAGGAGTTCATTTGCAACTGCAGCTATATGGAATGGACACTTAAATTGAGGAAACTCAATTTAACCAAAAAAAGTAATTTATCAAGTAGGCCGGATTGAAACCACAAGCCCACTTTGATGATATTGTAAAACTATTTTTAAGAAAGGTAATTTGCAGGCAAGCTCTGGAAATAAACTAAAAACTGTTGCAAAAATAGATATGTCAGATTAAATAACTTCCTACAGAGTCAAGCGTACAGTGGGCATCTTCGCCTGGGTGCAGTATTCAAAGTGCTCATGAGTAATTGTTGATGTCATTGTATTGATTTTGTTCCTGAAATGGCTCTTAATATTTCTGTGTTTTGCATTTTATTCATTGTTTTTTTCATAGTAAATACATTTTTAAACATGACTATTTTGTTCATTTTTTAAGAATCTGTAATTCTATAAATGTAAAGGTTTTTGTATTTTTTTCACGTTTTGTAAGTATTAATCTTTCTGCAGGGAGAAGTTGGTGTCATTTTGATAGGTACTTTATTACATTTATTTAATATTTCATGTTTCAGAGCTGTTGAGTGCAAATTTATCGCTTGACGGGGAGAATTGATTTTGTGTGTTTCCTTTTGGGAACGCTCTCCGAACGTCCTTACATTACAGCTTCAGTATATAACTAAACGGCACATTCAAAAGCACTGCGGTAAATAGACATTCAGAAGTGCTAATGTTGCTAACGGGTATATGCTGTGTGTCACTTCATATGTCATGGTTTTCTCACATTCAGCAAATGTTGTTTGTGAGGGTTTGAGCTGTATATTGTAAATGAAACGTGTATTGTTGTTGTTATTGTTTATAATTATTATTATAACTGACATAATCGCCTTTGAATGATTTTATAATATCACCTATGAATGATATTTAGAGAGTGCTACAGCATAATGTAGTACTTGTCATTTATACAGTTTTTGTAAAGAACCTTACTCAGTCGTGGTGTTGTTCCTCATCAATGCCTTGCTTGATTTAGTCTGTAGCATTTATAGAAAGTGGATGCTTACATCACAAGTAAAGCAGTAACGATATAATTGTCACTAAATGTATGTAATTAACAGTAATAGTATGAATATCATTCATTTGCAAATAGCGGTAATTGTACTAGTAACAGCAAACAAGTAAATAGCAGTTAGTGGGAATGAGTGAACAGACATGTATCAATCAAGCACCACATGCTTTTCCAGGTGAGGCACGGCAGTGGGATTCCAGGTGGTAATATTCTCCATTTTCACTGATGTGGACGTGGGATATTGTCAGGGGAAGGGGATGGGGGGGCGGTGGGGTGGTATGTGTCATGGCAGTTCTCCGCATAAGTCCTCAAACTTCCTGCAAACTTTCCGCCGTACGTTGTGACGGACGGGCCGGGCTGTGGCCCCCCTGGGCGGCTGTGCGCTCCATCAGAACGCCACGCCTCAGCAGAGCGAGCAGAGCTCCCTCTCCCTCACGCGCCCACTCCCGCAGACTGTGGCGGGTCTGCGCACAGCGGGCAAACAGATGTGCCACCCCCCCTTTCCCCCTTCCCCCACCCACCTGACCACCTCCAACCCCCAAGGAAGGCCGCCCCAGGGGCCAAAATGCTTGTTTAGATCCAGCTCCGTTCCTGAATCTTGCACGCAACGATCGTGTGATTTTTCGCTCCTTTCAGTTGCTGCCACTGGGGGCAGGTGAGAGGGGGGTAAGAAAGAGAGGAGCGGGGGGGGGGGCTGTGTGGTGGTGCCCTTGCTGTGTGGTGAGCGTTCTGGAGCAAAATGGCTGCCGTTGCATCATCCAGGTGGGTGCTGCCCATTGGTGGTGGCTGAGGCGAGTTCCCCCTCATCTATCTATCTATCTCTCTCTATCTGTTAATCTATCTCTATATATCTGTATCTACTAATCTAATCTAAGCCTAGATGAGGTGATTTGTTAAAATTCCATTACCTGGCTACACACGCCAAATTCCAGGCAAAGACCTCGTTTTCAACGCCCGGGAAATACAAACCACCGCTCGGTGCGTTGCCGTGGCTCACCGGCGCCCCCCGCAGGCAGTCCGGGAGGCGGGCGAGGGCTGGCCGCGGCGAGAAACCCCCCGATAAAAATCTACCACATCTAATGGACGGAGAGGGAAACAGGTGCGCGGGGATGTTACTCAGTCGCGCTGTTTAAATGTTTGACATTGTAAAGCTTTTGTAAACCGCAGTATCGAGTGTCCGCGCCGATCCCCGTCCCAGAGGACGGGGGGGGCCCAACGACACGGCGCAATGGAGAAGCGCTCTCTTAAATAATGCAGGCGCTGTGGCATCCCGGTGCCACCTCCCGCCATCTTATCTCACGAACGCCCCCAGAGGACCCCGCGTCCGCCGTCTCGCCTTCCGCCGCGGCTCCGTGTCCCTCAGTCCGCGCTCCGAAGGCTGGTTTTAAATGAAACGACGACCGTGGTCGATGTCGGCCGACGTTGTGATGTCCGTGAACGTTCTGCGATTTCGGTCGAGCGACGGAGTATGAACCGGCCTTAAGACTTATGTGACACAGTGGAGGTTCACGTAACAATTGGGTATGCTGGTCCAAACAGTTAAATTTGTATGCTGGTTTTTTATCTGTACAGTAAAATGTGCATGCTGGTTTCTGATCTAAACAGTGTAGGCTGGTTTCTGAGCTCAACGGTTAATGTGTATGCTGGTTTCTGATCCAAACGCTTTCACCAAGGGCTACATAGGCAGTACTGTAACAACAAATAAATGATTGGACAAAGTAAATTCTCAATTTCTTCAGTCCCCTGAAAATCCCTAAAAGATCAGTCCTTGTTCCCAGCTGTAAATACCAGCTATGACCAGCTCTTTCAAAACATAGCTTGAGCAGTTTTTCTTTTACAGAGTATGAGTGAGTGTATGCCAGTGTCACGTTAACATGCTGAAACAGAGGTTCTCCTGTCAAAGCATATACATTATAATCCTACAACGCGCCACATCAATGATAACACGCCAGCCCTCCCGCCCCTCGGATAAAGCTATCCGATGCACATGGGCGACACGCGGATTGATCTCCTCGCTTCGGTCTCCCGAGCTCTTTAAAGCAGACGGGCCGACAGGACCATCAACGGTGCGAAACGGACGTTTCGCCTCTTCCCCCGGCAGATGTTTTTCTTTTTTTTTTTTAAAGGCACTTTTTTTTTCCCGCCGACGTCGTTTCCAAAGGCGGGGCCACCGCCCCACAGTCGCTGGAACGGAGAGAACGGCGGTTCGGAGGACCGGGAAACGAAGCTGACGCGTCCGCCTAATTGCTTTCTCCCAGCTGTTGGTCTCCGGAGCGACGAGCTAAAATGGGTAGACCCAGAACAGCCGTGCGTGGGCTATTTGTCTTAATTGTGTTCGTTTAATCTTTAAAAGAAAGGCAATTTAAGGCATCGGGAAAAGCATTTACTGCATCAGTGTTCTGGAATTTGCTTCGAGGCGAGCCGTCCTTTTCCTGATGAGACGCAGGGCTGCGTGAGCTCCGAGGACAAACTGGACGTCTCGCAGATCTGCAGATAGCACGTCTCAAACTCATTTCAGACTGCAGTTTGTGCAGTTTTTTTGTCAAATTCTTTTGCAGGTTTTTGCCAGTGCATGACCTGTGCAGTCATGTAACCTCCACATCCACACCAAGAACTAGAACTATAACCGTAACAATGTGTGCATCCACACCAAGAACTAAAACTATAACCGTAACAATGTGTGCACCCACACCAAGAACTAGAACTATAACCGTAACAATGTGTGCACCCACACCAAGAACTAGAACTATAACCGTAACAATGTGTGCACCCACACCAAGAACTAGAACTATAACCGTAACAATGTGTGCACCCACACCAAGAACTAGAACTATAACCGTAACAATGTGTGCACCCACACCAAGAACTAGAACTATAACCGTAACAATGTGTGCACCCACACCAAGAACTAGAACTATAACCGTAACAATGTGTGCACCCACACCAAGAACTAGAACTATAACCGTAACAATGTGTGCACCCACACCAAGAACTAGAACTATAACTGTAACAATGTGTGCACCCACACCAAGAACTAGAACTATAACCGTAACAATGTGTGCACCCACACCAAGAACTACAACTATAACCGTAACAATGTGTGCACCCACACCAAGAACTAGAACTATAACCGTAACAATGTGTGCACCCACACCAAGAACTAGAACTATAACCGTAACAATGTGTGCACCCACACCAAGAACTAGAACTATAACATTACATTACATTACATTATTGGCATTTGGCAGATGCTCTTATCCAGAGCGACGTACAGTTGATTAGACTAAGCAGGAGACAATCCTCCCCTGGAGCAATGCAAGGTTATGGGCCTTGCTCAAGGGCCCAACGGCTGTGTGGATCTTATTGTGGCTACACCGGGATTAGAACCACCGACTTTGGGTGTCCCAGTCATTTACCTTAACCACTACTATAGGCCGCCCCATATAAAAATAACAATGTGAGCATCCACCAAGAACTAGAACTATAACCATAACTATAACGATGTGAGCATCCACACTGATGACGTTCTGTTAATAGTCTTTTGGTGATCTGACATTTCACGTGACGCCCTGTAAATCCGGATGAATTTTGATTGGCGGTCAGTGTTTTATCACTCATGTGGCTGGTAGAAATTCGCTCTGACAGCGATCCCAACGATATCGTTCGCCTCTGCTGTTGTCGTTGTACTTGTGGCGTGGATTCATCCTCAGTGGCCATCCACTTGAGTTTGAACGATTTTTAAAACCACACTTATAGTTATGATTATAGTTATTGTCCTTGGTTGTGGACAGGCCTTAAGTCTCTTATTCACCCTCCACAGCCGTCTTCTGTCCACTTACCTTAATTGCGTATCTGTGGCTGCCCACTTTCAGCCGGCCTGGTCGGGAAAAAGAAATAACGGAGGGGAAAAACAGAAAAAAGATGGCTTCTCTCCCCCTCTAATCTTCTCATTGGAGTGAGACTGGTGAGGCTCCATCAAGATGGCTGTCAAATACAGCCCATTTCACCTTATCTTCTCTCTCTTTGAATCCCCTGACAGGCTCTGCCAGTCTTCAGGCTTGACATGAGAGCAGGCGGGCCTAATCTCCCAGACATCACCAGTGCTGAACCTCTCTACTTCCTGCTCCTGATTTTATCGACACAGAGGAGGGGGTGACCGTGTCTGCAGAGGACCCCATTTTCCCCTCTTTGCTCACCGAGCAGCTCAAAATGGCCGCTTCTTTAACCGTCATGTCATGTTACGACTGTATGACCGCTTTTATGTTTGGGGTCAAATTGACCCTCAAGAGTTTAAAGAAACACAAAAGTATTGCAATAAAAATGCTGACACACAATGTTTTTCGCCTTCTTATTGTCTCCCGAATGACTAGCCTTTTTATCCATAAATATATCAAATCTGTGAGGAACATCTCATTTTAAGCCTAAAGTACAGAACGTTTGGCACCTGTGTGGGGAAAATGCCACCAGTATCATCCACAAAGGAATCTGAGATAAATTCTTCCATTTTATACTGTTACAGAGTATCAAAATAACCCCACAGTACACATGCAGTGTTGGTACAGGACTTAAGAATGCATATCCTTATATTTACTGCATGTTTACTATTTAATCCCACCAATTAGAAAATTAGAAAAATCACACA
Source organism: Conger conger (assembly GCF_963514075.1). NCBI lineage: Eukaryota > Metazoa > Chordata > Actinopteri > Anguilliformes > Congridae > Conger > Conger conger. Next base: position 10,219,221 of record NC_083769.1, read on the forward strand.
GTATCAAGATGGGGGGGAAAAAAAAAGGTTAACTGCTTTTTAAGAGATGTCAAACACTGAATGTGTGTGAAAGATAATATGAAGGTTAACGGTGCTTTTCTTTGTCTGGCCCCAATAGGGAGTTTCTGGGTCCCAGGGGGCTTGGCTTGCTTTTGCCTCTCAAGGGGGTTGTTGGAGGAGGTGGAGTGTAAATTCAGGGCAGTCTGGGCTGCTGTTTTCATGGAAGGTACAGGAGGCCATTTATTTGAGTCGGGGGCTGGAAGGAGGGCCTCCTGATTAATGGACCCGAGGAGCCCGTTTCTGTGCCGCGGAGGGCGAGTCCGTGGCCCGCGCTCCTGTCGGTGAAAGCTTTGTTAGCTGCTCCTCGCCTCAGCTCCTCTGGAGAACTGGCAGGAGTTAAGGAGGGGGACGGGCGGGAGCGGTCAGGCGGTGTGATGCTTGAGCGGGGAGCGTCAAATCTCCACACGTCAAATCTCCAGCTTGATTTTCTCTCTCTCCCTCTCCCTTTCTCTCTCTCTCTCTCTCTCTCTCTCATTCCCTTTCTCTTCCTCCTTTGCATTCTCTCTCACTTTTGACCTTTGGGTCAGTGTTGGGTTTTGTTTGTTGGACGTTTGTCCTCTCTTTGCGTTGTCTTCTTGTGTTTTGTGTGTGGAGTTTTCTTTTTGCAATTTTCTGGTTTTTGGTTTTCTTTGTTCTGTATTAAATGGCCTGTGTGATGGCTTGTTGCCGTGTCACAATAAAGGTGGGTAAAAACTCTGTCTGTCTCCCTCTCAATCTCATTCCTGAGGAGCATGAAATCTCAACACCTCAAATCTCCAGCTTCTCCCCTCTCACTCTCTCACGCTCTCTCTCTCCCTCGTAATCTCCTTTCTCTGTCTCATCCTCTTTCTCTCCCCCTCTTGCTGCCTCTTTTATTCTCTCTCTCTGTCTCTCATTCCCTTTCTCTCATTCTCTCTCTCCCTCTTATTGTCTTTCTCCCTCCCTGTCCCCCTCTTATTCTCTCTCCATTCAGTTTCAATTTCAATGTGCTTCATTGGCAGGAAATACATGAGTACATATTGCCAATGTGTGTAACAGTGAATAAAAATGAATACTCCTAATTACAATTAGATTCAGATGAAGTAAACAAGTGTCAATAGTTCGCTCACGTCCTCTCTCTCTCTGTCTCAATCTCCTTTCTCAGTCTCATTCTCTTTCTCTTTCTCTCTCCCTCCCCCTGCCTCTCTTTTATTCTCTCTCACACACACACACTTATTACTGGGCTCCGAAGTTTAGCGCCAATTGTCCGCGTCGAATACCCGTGCCCGGGGCTAATGGGAAAGCGTGTAGCATATTCATGCAGAACAAGGCCTCGCTGTGAGTGCTCTTAATTAAGGGTATTACAAATAATGAGATTATGTTTGCAGCCATGTTGTATTCTTTATGCTTTATTAATAGAAGGACCTCAGACTTAAAGGGGGCTAACTCACTTAGCCAGTTAATTGTTTTTTTGTTTGTTTGGTTTTTTTGGGATATTTTCACATTTTAATTATTTGTGCTGCTTGTTTCGGATCGTTTGCTCCCTTCTCTGTGCCAAATTGATCTTAAAGAATTCCTTCTAACAACATGGACGCCAAAGTGAAGTGCTTCTGCTTCTGTTGCGACCTTGTAAAAGAAAAATATGAAGAAGAAATATAATTCCAATATTTAAAGCGACTTTGACACGTACCGGTCATGTCAGGTTTTCTCACGCTAATTCTTTTCACGGTGAAAGTGATAATTGGCCATCGCACAGCTCGGAAAATCACACTTTTTTTTTGAAGTGCGGTTAACTCAAACATATGGCCTCTGCGCAGTGTCGACTGCATTTTCCTTTGTATTCCAAGATTCTGGGAAGTTGGTGGAGAGAACGAGGCCGCACCAATTAGACGTGCAGAGAAAAGCTATCGCACCTCTCCTGACAATTTAATGCGCCAAAAACATCTCGTCGCGGTCATAATAACTAACTTTCAAAATGGAAGTTAGTTGTCATTGTTTTGATACCTTCACACTACAGCACCTGAATCCTCTGTCGCCTTGACAACGGAAGTGACACATTCAATTGCAGGTGTGAAGATTCTTATTGTATATATCTGTGCACGTTTTAGAGACAAGCAAAGGTAAAAAAGTAGTTACTTTCCCTGAGTATGGGGGGCGGGGGGGTTAGGGTTTGGGCTCACAGGTTGAAGGGGACTGATGATATTGTCGAGGGGGGGCTGGGGGTTACAGTTTGTGTATTCATGGGAATTGCTCATTTAGTTCTCTCACATGCAGATAAACCGTTTTAACTGATGTTGTAATGTTTGTAGGGCACATGAACTGGATGGTGAAGTAAATTTGGTATTTTACCAAAGACATATCTATGAGAAAATCTTTTTGCATGATATACAGAACACCTAATATGGGTCTGTTGGTGACACTAACAGTGACCCATCTACGATGTCATACGATGCCTTCACTCTTCCTCACTGCACCCAAAGCGCTGAAAAAAAACCCCTGAAGAATGAGTCAGTCATATGTTATATCTACACTTAAAATCTTATTTATATTGCTTCTAAATGAGACAAAAAAGAAACTGCCAATGAGGTAAGAGTTTGGCAATGGGGGGAGAAAACTGTATCAAATTGTCAAACGGTAACTTAAATCAAGCTAATACGTATTCGACATCTTACGAGACCAAAAACACAGCCATTTTCTGCAGTGAGTTGAATGAAAGCCAATCACTGTGTTCCGGTTGATATCTGGCTGTTCTTGCACAAAGGCTCGTTAGGCCTGGAGCGGGTTGGTCCGGTGCTGACCTCCGACCTGAAGCGACCCCCAATACGAGGCCGGAGCTGGACCCGGTGAGCCCCGGGCACAGTGTCCAGTCACGGTCCGTGCAGGAGACGCGGTTGGTTGAGGTCGGCGGAAGGTTCCAGCAGCAGGGCGCCACGCAGTGGACGGCTCCCGACCGCAAAGCGGGGGGAGGGGGGGGGGGGGTCTGTTTGACCTCGCTAAATTATGCAGTCGCCCGCGCGCCTCTCCCCGACTTGTAGACAACTCCCCTTCCACCCGCGTGTGAAGCAGCCTCTTCAAATGTTTCTTTTCCACCTAAGAGTCTTGCACCTCCAATCCCCCGGAGGTGCCTGCAGAGAAGTCTCTAACACAATAAGAACGTGTGCGAGAGCGAGGGGCAGAGGAGAGGGAGAGAGGGAGAAATTGATTTATTTTTTTTATGCTGTTGTTGTTTAAAAGTCTGAATGTCAATGTGCCTCCATTTCACAGCTGAGAAAGACGACGGCCGAGTATTGAATCTGAGAAGAATGAGAATTCGGGGCGAGGACGGAAAGGCGTGTTCTGGAGGCTGGCGTAATCTGGGAGTGAGTGCATTATCTCGAGGAGAGAACGCGCTGATGACTTATTGACCGTTTGCCATCCAAAAAGCCCGTAGCCCATCTGCCGATGCCAGTTTGTCTTCATTAATCCCTAATCCGTCTCAGTTTTAAATCTTAAAACGCCCTTAGCTGTACCTTTTTGATTGGATGCACTTCAGGGCATAATCGTTATTAAGACGACGAGAAAAAAAAACAAAACATAATCGTTTTCTCCCCCCGTTTGTTGTCCATAATGTATATGGATTTGGAGAAAGCCCACAGAACTTTTTTTGACCTGAGGAAGGTCATCCACTTTTCTGGCGTATGATAGCGCACGTAATCCGCACGTTGAGCGTTCTTCGGCTTGCGCTTGTGCGCGACTGCGTGTGTGTGTCCGTGTGCGCGGGTGTGTGTGGGCGCTCCACTTTCGTGGCTGTGCGACTTCACGCGAAGGCGGTACGTGTCCTCGCACGTGTTCGGCGAAACGATCCATCAGCCTTAAAGGAAGTGACCTCGTGAGAATCCTCGCACGATGAAGTGCTGCGAGCTGCACTTTGCTCATCAATTTGCTGTTTGCTCAGCGAAGATGGATGAAGACCGGCCGGGATTATTGTAATCTGGGGCGCATTTGCTTGCTAATGGTTTCTTCTGAAATGGGGACTCTCTGCTGAGATTGAACCGTAATGAAACAAGCGGAGACGATAATGCCTGCTCTCGAGCCGGCGAATTGCTTAAACGGAGAAGTCGGGTCAACTTGCGGCTGGGGACAAATTGCTCCGCTATTTTCACGTCCCCTAAGAAATACTGCCGTGGAAATACAGCAAATTGTTTATGGAGCAGCACAACCTTAGAAAATACAGGCGTGTGGCATTTGCTCGTGACAGCATTGCATGGGTTGTCATACGTGTATTCAGATTTGAAATGGCTGAACGTGTCCCGTGAAATGCCAGGCGACGACACATTACTTCCACCCCCCCCCCCCCCCCCCCCCCCCCCCCCCGTGTCCCAGAATTCAACGCTCCGGCCTTCAAGTCCCCTTTTGAATCGTGTAGGCGCGGTGTGTAGTTGTCTTCCCGTTTGTAGGGCGACGGAGGTGCGGCCCATTTGTACCCTGTCTCCGTAACCTCAACCCGCCTGCCCCGGAGGGGACACGGCGATAAATTGATGATTTTTAATTTTTTTTCGTTCGGCCTACATTTCTCCGGACACCTCCTGCCCGGCGGGATGATTCATTCGGAGGGGTGGCCTGGAGAGAGACCTGGACGGTCGGCGGCGCCGGGTCGAAAGGATCTCACCTTGAGAGAGGGCGGGAAGGCCGGCCGGGTTACCGCGGCGACGCCGCTGACAGGAGCCTCGTTATGTCGGAGGAAACACGCTCGTGGGAGGTCGGGGACGGGGTCTTGCGGTTATGACTTGAGGGACAGCCTCAGAAGCGGCGCTGCTCAACTCCACGTCCTGCGGGCCATAGTGTCTGCAGCCGTTTGCTTCAACCGTGCGCTACACCACCTCATTTCACTAATTACCGAATTATCTGAACCAAGCGGGTAAAATAATCAGTGAAATCAGGCGGTGTAGCGCACATTAGGAGCAAATACCTGCAGACACTGCGGCCCACAGGACGTGGAGTTCAGTGGCGCTGGTATGAAGTCCGCTTTACTCATTCCAGCACCATGCCGACCAGCAGACATCAGGTGACATCACCATTCCCCACCTCACCACCACCCCAACCCCCAAACAGCCCTGTACCCAGGGAAGGTCCATCACCTCTCCTGTAAGCATTTCTGAGGCGCTGCTGGGATTGTGTAGCGGTAGCGCGTTTATCTAGGTGTCCTTTCCGGGGTGAAGGTAATGGCCTTGCTTTTCTTCTCCGGTAATGACCATTTTCTCCAGAGCTGCCTGACTGCGCGGCGCAGAGACGTCTCCCAGATTATTTCGGTGATAGCACCAGATGAGCCCGAGGTTCCTCGGCCTGTTTTTAGAAAGGGGGACGGGTTCCCTGTACGAGGAAGTCGGGAAAGGCAGCCGGCAGGGAGGACCCACTTCAACCCTCGACGTGGTTTTTTTGAGAGTAAGGGCAAACGAAAGACGCCTCAACACCTTCAAATGACCTTATGTACGGTACTCTGGCAATAGCTCGAACGGCTAAAGTCTGGCAGCCTACTCTTGGCTTAACGCTCATGTCAGTGAATGAATGAAGAACCCAAACATGAATTAATGATTGTATGTTTTGTGTGTGAGCTTTTTGCTGTTGTTTTTCACCTTGTGTGCCCCATCCTCTCCTATTTTTAATAAGACTGACAAGACAGGAATCCCTTCCACATCGCCACCATGCCTTAAGCCTGATTTATACTTCATCGCACGACCCTTGTGCCAGGTGTCGCATGGCGAAAATGCCGTACAATTTCTTGCGTCGTCGACACAATTTCTCAGTGTCGTTAACCGGTAGAATTTTGCTATGTCATGGACACAGTCGTTCTTAGTTGCGCACCATTGATTGGACAGCCAGATGGAACATTGACATTCATTGTCAAGGATAGGCTATGCCGTGTGTAGCTGTGTTTTCAAAAATGTAAAAATCAGTTGTTTGGCATCTTGTTACCACAGAGACGGTCATCGCAGGCCTTTGCCCAAGTATGAATGTAAAACATTGTGTGACACTTTCATTTTTGTCACACGGCACTTGTCAAAAAAGTTTGTGCGACGAAGTATAAATCAGGCTTTAGTGGAATGTTCTAGAAGACCTTCAGCTGTCTAAGGCCTGGGAGTTGTGGTGTGCTATTTAAAAGGAGCATTTAAAAAGGAGTCAATGTTTTTGAATCCCTTGGAGACGAAACCCTGTGTGTTTCGGCTCTTCTGGAACTGAAACAGTCGGTTACTTTTACAGGCGATGTGGAAAATAAGTGGGAATCAGGACGAATGTGGCACACAACCGAAAACAAGGCTCCGGGGTGTGTCAGCTCCTTCCGAGCAGAGAAATATGAAGCGCAACGTATCGGCAATTAATAGCTTAACCTCTTGAGACCCAGTAGAAAAAGAGTTGAAGTATTTGACATTTTCTTGACAAGTGTCTTGGATGACAAAAACATGTTGCTGTGAAAATGTTTTCTAAAAATATATTTTATTTTATTTTAATCGTTAAGAGAAATATTAAGAGAAATATTGTGTAGAGCTCGCAAAAAGCAAAAAAATTATAGTCCTCATTTGAGGACACATGGTCTCAGGAGGTTAACACGGCTTAATTAATGAAAACGACTAAATAGATTCCGCCGAAGGACATCTAAACATGGAATGGGTGACGTGGCCTGTCTCTGTTTTGTTGTTGTTGTTTTTTTTCGAGACGCTCACGCCACAGGCTAACCGGCGAGTTGTTTTCCGGAGCCGCGGCCTGTTCACCGCCGTCTCCTTCCCGAACGCCTGTTCGTCTGTCGTCACGCCGGGGCCCGCGTGCCGCGGGGTCCCCGGTGAAGAGCGCAGCTGTCGCGCCTCCCTTCTGCGGCCCCAGATGTTCCCCGCCGTTACCCCGGGCCCCGCGGCTGCGTGGAGCAGCGGCTCGGGAACTAATGAAGCCGTTATCCGCCGCGGCGAAGCGCCTAGGAGACCCCCGTCGGCAGCTGGGGGGCCGAGCGGTTGTTTAAACGGCGTGCGGTACAGGGTGGCCCCCCCAGGTCCTGGTCTGTGGCAGACCTGCAGTGGACCCCGGAGAGGGCACGGGCTGCCTGCCAGGACGGCGATAAGCAGATGGTCAGGAGGAACGGCCCTGGAGGCCTCTGCGGTCGGCCAGCGTGAAAGAGCGGCACTGGCAAACCTCCCTGCTCTGCCGAAAGCCCCCCCCCCCCCCCCCCCCCCCGGGGCTTCGTGAACTTTTATTTTTATAACTATTAACCCGAGAGGATCCCGATCACACTGGTGTGTGGGGTGGGGGTGTTTCTCCACTTGGTTAGGTCTCCGCTTGGTTTCTCCGCCAATGCCAATGTCCTCCATCGCCAGTGGTTCCTGCACTCCTCGCTCTGTATGAATCGGGGAAATTATTTTGTGCACTGTAAAAAATGGCTGTCTGACCGAGTGTAAGGTTTGCAATCGGACTTAAGATCTTATTTTCATTATTTCCTGAAAATATTATTAGTTATGGTTTGCTTGACAAGCAAAGTTTTCTCGCCCCATTGGCAGATCTTGAAATAGTCAAACTATCTCACCTCATTGGCAGTTTTTTTAACATTTCGCTAAAAAGTTATAGAAATAAGATTTAAAATCAAAATGTAAGACTAAGACAGTTGTTTTTTTTTAAGTGTGATTATTTACACTGATGTAATCATTGGCACTGTTAAAAAAAAAAACAAGTAGTTGTTCCAGAAGAAATTCACCCCAAAATACAAACTACTGTACTGTAGAATGAAAATAGACAGAACTTTTTTTTTTAAAGATATTTTTTAGGCCTTTTTCAGCTTTATTGGACAGTATATAGTATAGAGAGACAGGAAGAATGGGAGCGAGAGAGAGGGGAAGACATGCGACAAATGTCGGACGGTCGGATTCGAACCGCCAACGTCGCGGCTCGCAATGAGCATGCGGTCGTGCTCTACAGGCTGCGCCACCAAGACACCCCTAAATCGACAGAACTTTGATTGCAAAGACTGAACAGTCATTCGGTGCTGAACAACTAAATGGGCAGTAACTACATTTCTCATGAGCTGCAAGTGTGTGTTTTGTGAGATATTTTGCATATACAAATTGTATTCCTATTATAAGCTTCAGTAAGTGTGGCTTCACTACACATGTATTTTTTGCTCATATATTCAGACATTAAATATTTACAGTGTATTTACAAGGGGAATATGACTTATCTGCGGTGCATGTTATTTGATGTGTGGTGTTATTTTCTTTGGAAACCAATACGCAAATTTGTTTAGCTTGCAGATAAGCAGTATAACCCATAGGCTGTGCCTTTGCTGTGAATTTGTCTCCACATCCTAATGTGACTATCGTGGAATGAGTGTAATCATGCCTGCGAATATGCACATTTAAACACTGTGCCTTAAACAGGCAGAGCCTCTCTCTCTCACGGCTTATCAGTGCCGTGCTACACGTGCGATACAGCACCTGGTTAACCCCTATTAGCATGTAAATGCTCGGCTAATGAAAAGCGATAAAACAACATGCAGTGCCCAACGCAGCGTTGTAACAGGAGGCTCTTTGTAAATACATACCCTGTGGTTCTGTGGGTGGAATTTCTGCATGGTTATTTTATTTTCAGCTGAACATTTGAGCATGCAAAGTGAAAGAGAGAGAAGCACATTTTGCGCGGCATCCCGAGTGTAAATCCACGCGGATATACCGGTGTAGTGGAGCCGAATGAGACGAGCTTAAAGGATTTGCATGTTTACTGCCTCGTGCTGCCATTTCTTTTCATTCCACATCTTATATGCATTTCGTTTATACTATATCACTTTTGGAAAATCCTTTTTTTCCAGGGGCTCGGTGCTTGCCAAGGTATTTATGTAAAGTACAAGCTATAAAATACCTGATACAAAGTTCTGAAAGAGTAATTGTGACATCGCCCAAGTGCTAATATTTTTAGCGGGGCATCATTAGCTCAAAAGGTAAGAGTGGTCGTGTAAAAGGGTGCCGGTTTGATCCCTCGGCCTGGGTGTGTTGAAGTATCTCTGAGCAAGACGCCTAATCCCAACTTGCTCCCGATGTGCCGTTGGGTGCCTTGCATGGCAGCCTATTGCTGTTGGTGTGTGTGTGAGGCAGTAGGGTGGCCTGTAGCGTAGTGGTTAAGGTAAATGACTGGGACCCGCAAGGTCGGTGGTTTGATGCCCGGTGTAGCCACAATAAGATCCACAAAGCTGTTGGGCCCTTGAGCAAGGCCCTTAACCCTGCATTGCTCCAGGGGAGGATTGTCTCCTGCTTAGTCTAATCAACTGTACGTTGCTCTGGATAAGAGCGTCAGCCAAATGGCAATATGTAATGTAATATGTGTGTGAATGGGTGAATGAGAGGCATCAATTTTAAAGTTCTTTGGATGAAAGTCCTATATAAATGCTACATATATTCTGCTGAAACCGTAATTGACTTTGAGCTAACAGATATATATAGGCCTACAACTGGAGATGTTGATCAAGTTAATTCATCTGAAGGGTTACTTTCTACAAGGATGCGCTCAAACAGTGGTGTCACTCAGAATAAGGTTGGTGGTCTTTACTGTCACACCAAAGAAACATCTACAAATAACTTTCAATAAACACCCATTTTACTATACTGCTTAGCTTACTTCTACCAGTTGATATTTCAGGATTCTCAATTTGGCTGGCTGGCCTTGTCTGTGTTAGCAAGTGTGGGCTTTCTCATTTGAAGTCCAGTTCCTCCAGCTTTCTCCAGGCCTGGGTCAAATACGTAATCATTCTTGATTCAAATACTTTTCTGTGCTTGATTGATCTTGCCTGGTTCAATTGAGCCAACCAGGAGGGCCAGCAGGTAGGGCTTGTACTTTTCCCCAGTGTATTTCACAGGTTCAAATACATCAGCCAAGTTTAGTAAAGCATTAAAGAGTATTTGAATCCCAGCAAATTACATATTTGACCCAGGTCTGGTGCTCTCTATTGAAATAAATGAAGGGCAGGTCACAACTGTGCTTTATGCCTAGGTGAAAGACCCATGGGTCTCAGTCCAAGCAGGTTAATGACAAAGAACAAATAGCTTTTGTTGGCTGAAGACAAATAGAGCATACAACCCGGCTGGGGAAAAAACAGTTCAAGCTAGGTTTTTGAAACAGCTGGTAGCTGGTTGACCGGTTCAGACCAGCTCCCAGCTGATGTGACCAACTCAAGCTATGTTTTGAAACAGATGGTAGCTGGTCAATTCAAGCTGGATTTTACACCAGGGATCTGAAAGATGAGCGCATGCACTGTATATTGTGTGCATGTCACACTTATTTCGACAAAGCGTGTGATTTGAAGGAGGAATAGTTAGCGGGGGAGGTACCGTGTTTCTTCTTTGACTCCCTCCACTTCTTCAAATACCAATTTATCAAAATTAGCAAGACAAATAAATATAATGAAGAGTTCCTGTGACGCCACGTGGTATGAATTAGAGATGAAAGGGCTCAACATTTTTCATTAGCTTTTGGGGCCTTTTGAATATTAAATACCGCAAAATAAATTTGCGCATAATTGGGCGGCATTGGTGGTTATTAGTTTTCATTCTTCACAGTGGGCCTCGGCTGGCCGGAGAGGGGCTGGGTATCTCATCATTGTGAATTCATTACGCGTGGTCACGTCTGTTGTGAAGAAAAAGAGTTTGAGAGAGGACGGCACTTTCATTATTAAAATGATTAATCTGGATGCCATTGGAGTTCAAATGGATTATTATGTTGTAGACAATGGGGATCCTGTATGGGAAGTTCTACCCGTCACTCTGGGAATTCAGAGCAGAGGTGCTGTTATTTAATAATGAGGTATCTGCCCCTTGCCTTTAGCTAGAATATGGATTTCCCACTTTTCAGGTGACCATCACCCACAGCCCCAACACACACTCACATACACTCATGCTCACATTCATACATGCACACAGCTAAAATATCTGAAGCCTTTTACACACAGTAAACATTCAATGTGAATTCAACAATGTTTATACAGAGTCCAAAATGGACCAAAATGCAGTCTCTTACAGCTGATTTAGCTCTCAGTTGAAAGACGGTTGAGAGAAATGTGATTTTCACAGTAACAGTAAGAGTGGGTGTATATATTCTGCCACGTCAAAGATAGCATGCAACAGGCAACATAATGGCAATATTCTATTTGAGAAAAATATCAAATCCATCAAAACCTTATTCCATTATGGAAATAGATTTTAGTTCAGCTCCAGACAAGCATGTGGGTGTTGTGCCAAAGAGTTGTTGCAGGTCGAAAAAAATATAATCATCAAAAAAGAAGCAAATAAAATGCACCGCACAAAATGAACAGTTTGTGAGCAGTCACATTATTGAAGTCAGCCTTAGCAACCAGGAATCATACAAGTGCTAACACCGTGGATTCATCACTCCTGTCATCAAGCGCATCAGCACACTTATCCCTCCTATAGGTTGGAGACAAAGGGTTTTGTCTCTTCAATGGCGTATAAGACTACAGTCCCAGAAGGTCACAGTACCTGCCGATGTTTTGCGTTTGAGCTCTCGTGTGCTTAATTTTGCATCTCTGTCTGGCTGAACCCCCCTTTTCGGTTTGGTGGCGACTGCTCAGTCACATCCGTCCGATCGACAGCGATTGTGAGATAATGACGATAATGACGTAAAAGTTGGCGCGGTGCAGTTTTACAGCGTTTCTCTCAGATGAAAAGAACAAACGGCAGGGGACGACTGTGCATTTGCTCTCTACCCTGAATGAACGGTCCGGGAAAGTGGATCCGGGCAGGTCATTCTGAGCTAAGCACACCCTGCTGTAAAATTCACCTATGCCAGCTTGAAAAGTTTAGCTGGTCAGCTGGGTATGGCCCACCTGGTGATATATCTGGTCTAGCTGGGTATGAGCTGGTCAAGGAGGTGCCAGCTGTTTCAAAACATCAGCTGGTCACACCATGTCAAGCTGGGAGCTGGTCTGAACTGGTCAACCAGCTAAAACATGTCGAGCTGGGAGCTGGTCTGAACTGAACCTAGCTTGAGCTGTTTTCAGCAGGGCACATATTTTAAACAATCTTCTCAACCTGCTGCCGTTTGAAGAGAGCACAAGGACAGGGAGAGGTAGAGGGAGGGTGACAGGCGGGGGGAAATGCACTTATAAACAGTTACTTTAGTAAGCAAATTACAGTATTTTACACGTCATAAGACTCATAATATCATTTATTTTCCATGTGTCCTTTTTGGAAAACTGCCTAGACATGACTTAGAAAAAACAATGCAGAATGCTAATTTTTTGGTGATCTTCAAATTGGAGAGAGGATGCGTCCAGTGTTTTGGCTGTGGTTCCATTGTGTTTTTAAGTGTGCCAGGCACCGTCACAATAATCTGTATCCACTCAAAAACTGAATTTCTTTTCAGTGAGAAAAAAAATCTTGAGGTTTGAGGTTCAATAACTTTGATTAATTAACTTACAGTAATTCTGACTCTTGGAAAACAAACTCCAAAGGGTTAACTTTCAGAAGACACCAGGATTATGCCTGTAGCCAAGAGGGTTCAGGAATAGTAACCATTTTATTCTGGGTATGTCATTTAAAAAACTTGTGTTAAGGAAAGGGGTGATACTTTAGGGGTTAATAATTAACATTTCGTTGTATTATCGTTTCATTATTCATGAACATTATAAAATGATTCAGTGATTTTAATACGGCGCTTCACAACCTATGTAATTTTATATCGGTACTTTATACAACAGGAAATGGGTCCCAAACACACAAAGGGTTCCTCACAAAAGCTCTTTAAAAAAGACTTTGACTTATATTACATCACAGATCTGGCCAAACATGCTGGCACACCCAAATGACACAAGGCCGCATCACACCAAAGGGAAGCAAAACTACAGATGATATCCTAAATCAGGTAATCCAATAATGAAATAGAAGCATTTAAGAGGAATTGCACTTCCGAGGTCTGTTTTCATCATTGCTTAATTGTGGTCATTAATCTATTTAATCAGAGAAAGGGGAGACACAGGGTATCGCATTTATCACGTTATTGTCACAGTTAGAGGCTGGTGCCTCCAATTCGGGGAAGGATCGCTCACTGTCACAGAGAGATATATCTGGTCCCTTACACAACAGACCGAAAACAAGCAAATATCCAGACTCAATATTTCCGTAGCTTCCTTTCAAAGAGAGGAACACGGTTCGCAAACAAAGGACATCCAGGGGAATTATCATCTCTGCTTGTGTAAGAATCGTTTGAGAAATAGGGGGTCATTGCTTGTTTCAGACTTCAGGTGATTGTCTAATGAAGGCACAGACAGATTAATCAATGAAACTGCACTATACCATAGGTGCAAATCTCTTATTCTTAATAGCGGCACATCTCTTCTTATGACCAGCGTCTCTTCCTTTCCCTGCTGAAAAAAAAACAGCTTGAGCTAGGTTGACCAGTTCAGACCAGCTCCCAGCTCAACATGGTTTAGGTGGTTGACCAGTTTAGACCAGCTCTCAGCTCAACATGCTTTGACCAGCTTCTGTTTTGCTCGCATAGCTGGATTTTACATCAGGGTCTACTCATGCTTTGAACAGGGTAGTCATGAGATGGTGCTCAAAAAAGTCTTTTGGATTTCGTTAAGGAAATGTTCAGGCCGACGCCATGCCCTAAGGGGGTTGAACATCATTTCTGCTCTCGCGTGGCTGGGTTACACCTCTCCGCTATAAACCTGGGGAAAACGTTGCAGTTCAGATCAACATACCTGCCTGTGCTTTGCCATATAGCCGGTCGTTTCAGACCAATCACGTCCCCTTGTGGGTCAGCGCTCCTAGGCAGGCCCAAGGGGAAAGCAGCATTCAAAATATACGCTCTGAAACACAGGCAACTGAGAGAATAGCAAGCGGAGGCATTTGTCAAATGTGTCACACTTCCCGAACCGCCCTCAGAAGAAAGCCGGTATGTCTCTACCTGGGCTATTACTGCCAGAGTAAGTGCCATTATTAAGTTCATAGTCCAGCGACAGAGCACCGCTACGCCTGACGATGTGCAATAGATGTCTGGTCGCAGCGACATTTTGGTTTATACTCAAGGCGACTGGAGTGTGTTTGTACTTTTTTGCTAAGGACAATGACCACAGTCTGTGTCGGGCGACAATAGAACGTCTGTGAAGGTTTGGGAATTTCAGTCGAGGGACACTCCATTGCTGGATTGTAAACTGAATTTTAGACTGCAAGACAGAGCTTCTTAAGGCCAATATGGCTATCTCTGCAACAACATGACAATAAGTTACAGTGAAAGCGTATAGCTCTCAGTGCCATTGTTCTATGCTCATTCAACTCATTCAGTTGACCTCCAATTAGCACATGAATACACTATCATTATACGTTTCCACAAACAAATATGACATAACGGTACCCCATAAACTGCCGAACGTCATCTATTAATAACACTGTTCTGGATTAAATCCAAAGAGCCTTAAATTGTTAAATTGTTTGTACAGTTCTATTTTTATCATATCTTACATTTTATGTTTTAAAACCTTGGCATTAATAATTCCCTCCAGAAATGAACACTGATTAACACTGACTTGTAGCTTGAGTAACTTGGTAAGACCTCTTCAGAATGCACCTCTCCCCACCCCTCCCTACCGTCCTGTAATGTCTAATTAGCTTAGTCTGATGTAAATTGTAGGTGTTCTTGCTCGTACATATACATGTTTTATTATTACTACTGGCTTCGTATTTGCCAGGACTGTTTTATTGCTGCTTTCGTTTGTTCTCCAGGTTACTCCACAGGGCCCAGGTTCTTACTGATGTGGTCGCTCCTGGTACTTGTAACTGTTCTTCCCTCGAGTTTCCAGCACACTTGTACCTGCTTATGCACTTTGTCGTACGTCGCTCTGGATAAGAGCATCTGCTAAATGCCTGTAAGGTAATGTAATTGAACTCGGTAACATTTTGGACACACCTGAACAAACCACCTGCCAAATGTTATAGCCTTAATACCCGACATCACTTATTTCATTTCTTTCCCCACACCATACAGCATGACGGTGGTACAGACAGTGTTCTGTTCTTTTGGCTCTGTGCCTAGAATCGAAACTAGATCCTGAAAGCCTTCTTATACCTACACTAAAGATACACCTGAATAATCAGAAAACATCTGAGAAGCCAACTGTCCAATTATGTTTGGTCCCCTAAAATGGGGGGACTTTATATGAAAAGGCATGCAATTCCTTCACGGGTTACTTGATATGGATGTACATACCCTCAAATTAAAGGTTACAGTCTGCACTTTAACCTCAATATTCACGGTTTCATTTCCTATCCAAAGTGCTGTTCTACAGAGCCAAAAGAACAGAAATTGTAACACTGTCCAAATACTTATGGGCTGCACTGTATATATTATTTTTAATTATTATCCATTTACCTGCAAACGAGGCAGTTATTTGTACTCACAGGCTTAGCTTAAGAAATTCAATCTGCAATGATTTCCATCCAAACCGGGTATTCATTCATTGCTTATAAAATTACTGTTTTCAGAGACAAAGAGTCATGCAGTGTTTGGCTCATAAAGAGAGTCATTTATTTAACTTATTGTGGCTACTGAATCGAGAGCTCCATTCAGACCAGCTGGTTGTTGAATAGGTGCTGAAATCACATTGGCACAACCGTATTGTTTGTCCGCATTTGCCACAGATGAATAGTTATTCTCTTTTCCCCCCCAAAAGGAAGCACAGTTGTTAAAAATCATTGTTGTATTGTAGTCACAATGATTGCATTTACCTTTCGCCGCCTTTTGCACTTTTAAGTCCCATGGAGTCATTGAGAAATATCTGGGCAGCAGTCGCGCTATGCGATTCAATTGTTTCCAAAACATGAAGCAAATTGTTTCCCGTGATTAAATTTCAACGGATTCTTATTTTCAATTGGCTCGATTCAGAAAAGGCCTTCGCGGATATTGCGGCAGAAGGAACAGACGGATTCGGTGATCTCCTGCTTCAGTGTGGGTGAAAAGAGAGGAAAAAATAGACTTTCTTTTTTTTTTCTTTTTTTTGCGGATGCGTGTGATATATGGACGGACAGATAAATGCGGTGGGTGGGTGAACGGATGATAAATCGACTACGTTTACGAATTTCAAACATTTATCAACGGCGATCTGAAACGGCTGTTCGCTCTCAGCCAATACATTCATTTACTTACGGTGGCGATGGTCCAAGCACAGGTTAATCTCCGTGAGACGGTGGACTTCAGTGCATCACTCATCAACCTGTCCCTATTGCTCAGTTACGCCTGTTGTTCGGTCCACAACAAGGTACTGTCACATTCGCCGTGATCCCGTTGTCCAAGCACCTGCTTTCTGAAAAATGTTTACATTTTACCTAAGGATTGTGTCAGCTTTTTAAGTTTCTGTTGCCAAAAAAGCAATTTTCCCCATTGAAGGCCATTCATTTTTACATTACATTATATTCATCCAAAGAAACTTACAGTCGAATACGTCCTTATTTAGACTAAGCAGGAGACAATCCTCCCCTGGAGCAATGCAGGGTTAAGGGCCTTGTGCAAGGGCCCAACGGCTGTGTGGATCTTATGGTGTCTGGACCGGGGATCGAACCGCCAACCTTAACCTCAAAGAAATTACCTTAACCACTTATCAAATTACTCTCCAGGGGCAGGGACTGATATTTTTTTTCTGACCCACACAGAAGAAATAAGATTTTTTCCTATTCATTCCTCATGTGCTGGTACCAAAACTCCCCATAGTGAAACATGGTAGCCTCCATGAACTGGTCTCTCTCGCCATTAGGAATCTATGGAACCGGAAAGCAGAAGCTGTCTCCAGCTCTTATAAATATCAATGGCACACATACTTTTATCCTTCATCCAACTGAATGTGCTGTAGGACACTTTAGAATTTTGTTATGTTGCGGACAACTTCAGCAAATGTTTATTGGACAGAATCAGCCAGATGGAACAGCGAAAATATAAACAAACTGTCAGGAGTTTGGCTGTCAGTAGTTCAATGTCTCGCTACCATAGAGACAATAGAACCCTCGTCGCAGACCAGTGCCTAAGTATAAGTGCAAAACATTGTGCGACATTCATTTATGACACTTCGCAAGGGTCGTACGGTGATGTATAAACCAGGCTTTAGACTTTGAAACTGCCCGATTTCATTGTCAGTCCGCATAGTTCTCACACATGTACGCAAGCACACACTTTCTTTATGTGCACAAAAGTTTACACACACTAATGCATGCCTCGGTCTTCCACGCATGCACACAAATGCATGCGTACACACACACACACACACACATGCACACGCGCACCCACACACTCACACACTCACAAACACACCCACACTCCCACACACGCACACACACACACTCGCACACGCACACACACACACACACTCGCTCACACGCTCACACACACTCACAGACACACACACGCACACACACACACACACACACACACACACACACACACACACACGCACCCAGACACACACACACACACCCAGACATTCACACACTCTCGCACACATGCACATGCACACACACACCCAGACATTCACACATTCACACACACACACTCTCGCACACACGCACACGCACACACACATGCGAATACACACACACACACGCACTCACTCACACACTCACACACTCACTCACACACTCACACACACACACACACTCACACTCTCACTCACTCACTCACTCATTCACACCCACACACTCAGACACTCACAAACTCACTCACTCACTCACTCACTCACTCACACACTCACACACTCACTCACTCACTCACACATTCACACACTCACACACACACACACACACACACACACACACACTCACAATCACACACTCACACACACACTCCCGGTTCCCCCCACCTATTTTGAGCCATTCGCAGCGTGTGACAGGAGACTGGAGCACACAAAGGCAATATGACCACAGTCCCCTTAATCTGTGCCGTCACACAGCTAGTCCCCATTAGCCCACACCTCCTCCCCTAATCACACACTGAGGCTCCAGGAACAGCTCACGTTAATAACCAAGGCTCTTGAGATACTTGTGGTAACCACCTAACGCAGACACGTTTAGCACTTCATTCCTGAATGTGTCTGGCAGTTTAAGGTAATGTAATATTGTTTACTGATATGGTGACATTCTAATTGTCAGCCCAGGTGCTAAGTGCTTTGTTTGTTCCCTGTTTGGTTTTCACCAGGTGTGCTTGAGGGCTGACCCATTTGGGGAATCCCCACCTCTTGATGACTTAAATAGCCAAAGTATTTATACGTGGTGGCATTTTTGAGGAAGTCACTAGCCACAGTTGGAGCCAGCACCTGCATCACTGGCGAAAATATGTAGTCGTGGCCTGATATAGGAGCAAACCCTCATTGGTGCATTCAGCGTATGCAAGAAAATTAAGGGAGGGTAATTGGTCGGAATGTAAACCAGCGTGTACACAGAGTAGCATACCTCCGCTTTGCAGGATTTCATTGATGGTTTCAGTGTTTGTTTCAGCTGAAGTAGCATGCCGGGCACACAGGGGAGTTGGCATCGAAGCTCTGCCAGACGGACAAGGCTTCCTGCAGGCCGTTCAGAGCTCAGCTTCGATAACAACGTCTCTGTGTGCGCAAAGTCAGCTGGCCGTGTACCTGGCCAATCCGACCGTGACCCCAACCGTATCAGTGCGGAGTTGCCACTCCAGGGCCACATGTTTGCGTGTGTGTGTGTGTGTGAGTTGGGGGGGGTAGGAATTTGAGGGTCAGCGCTGGCTGTACCCTCAAGAAAACAGACAGGATAGACGCACAACATTGCTGCCATTTTTTTATTTCTCCGGCGCTTCAGACTCCAGTAAAAGGATGTTATTCCACTGCGTACAACAGACCTGTCAGTTTACTTTTGGTATGAGAAATGATATCACTCGACAAGGAAGTCAGACTGGAGGGGGGGGGGGGGGGTTGGTAGAGAGAAAGGGGGTTTCTGCTGATGGCATATCGCCAAACTTGATATTCTGAGCCAATAAATATGCAGGATAACGACTCGTCTCAATACTCTCCATTTAAACTGCGTAGGCGCTCAGCCAGTTCCACCAATCAGCGCGTATTAGGTGAGGGCCACAGGGAGATGGAAACGCCTCATTGGCCGTGACGCTCTCCCTCTGCGGGGCTTCAGCCCACAGTCCAGGGGACTGGCGTTTACCCGTACAACCGTGAGGACTCCTGATTGGCTGACTGTGCTCAACGTCCCTCCCAATTTTATTAACCCAATTACGTTATTAAAAAAACACAAATTTTTATATATATTTTTCTCATCAATGTACAATATTTATGTGTCGGGGGGGAAAGAAAATGATTAGATCAGCATATAGCTTTTCAGATTTTGCCTCAAAGTTCCTGGTTTGACAAAAAAGAAAATATATTTTTTTCTATCCGTGCCAGCCCAGATAATTGGTGACTTTTACCTGAGTAACACAGTAAATAGATTTTTTTTTTTCTGGCAAGAGACGAATGAATGCATTGTGGGAGATTGTACTGTAATATTACGACGCTAAACAGGAATTTATTAAATGAATCATGTACTCTGCCACTGCGTTCATAAGGCAATACAAACTGAAGGATGGCCTATTTAAGAACAGAAAAGTTCTTAAAAGTTGTTACTTTAAATGTAATTTTGGCGACTACACATTTTTACACCATCTTGTCCTTTGGGAGTAAAGGACGCCCTTTCCTTCCCTTAGCGATTAGTTTACTAGTTCTACAAGCGGCTGCCTTCCAGGCTTCACCGAGGGACAGAAGGTACCTTGGGCTTAAAGGACTGATTCAAATTAATCAAACTTTATTTTGGCCAGCGCTGTTTACAGTTGGGGTATCTGCAGCCGGCTTTAGCACTGATTCGCCCTGAGAGACCAAACCAGGTTTCTTACCAGATTACTGAGGGGGGGGAGTGGGGGGGAGGTGACGCATCGCCCCAGGTGGAGAGCGAAAATCAAGTGCGGTCACGAGCGAGGGTGTCGTTAAACAATAGGTGTTGTTGGTGGAGGTGACAGCTCTGCGAATAAAGGCAATTTCGACATTCTGCACCTCCGAGCCACGTTTCCACACGCAGCCGCTGTGGAGAGGTGAGACATTTGCACCTGTGTTCCATGTTCCTCACTGGGACCAGGAACGCCGCTGTGCGCCGGCGTGAGTACGTCCTCATCCAGGCACTGGGATCTTTGCGTAACCCGCATGCAGGAAAGCACTGCGAATTCGGATATAATGCAATCATCACTTTGGCTCCTATTGGCTGCCTTTTTAAAAGAGGTTAGGATGGGTTAGGATTAAAATAGTAAAGAGTCGGAGTAAAAGTTTATATGATGCGCCCAACCTTTAGTTACAGTATTTCAGTATTGTAAATCAAAGCGACATTGGCTCCGGAGGTAAGCACTTGTCTGGCAGTCGGAGGGTTGCCGGTTCGATCCCACCCTGGCCGTGTCAGTGTCCCTGAGCAAGACACCTAACCCCCAAATGAGCTGGTTGGTGGTGCCTTGCCGTTGGTGTTTGTGTGTGTGTGTGTGTGAGTGAGTGAATGGGTGAATGAGAAGCATCAATTGTACAGCGCTTTGGATAAAGGCGCTATAAAAATGCAGACATTTACCATTTACTAAAGCGCTGTCATTTCCAGCAATTTCCAGTTTATGGTTATATTCGTCACATGGACGTTTTGTGTCATTATTGTAATAATTATGTGTAATAATTTCCTACACATTTCAGTTCTGTCTCTGTGAGTATGGGTCTTAATTCAGAATAGAATGAAGGAAGTACATTTATCTCATTAGTGAGTTTAATGACATGGGCGATAATGGGTGAAAATATTTCCTCCTCTTTTTTCACGGCATAACAGGAAGAAAAAATATGATTTTTTATTAACCCCGCAATAACACAACCATGCATTTTATGCAGCTTAATTTTTTGGACACCAGTTATGGTAATGGTAAATGGTTGGCATTTATATAGCGCCTTTATCCAAAGCGCTGTACAATTGATGCTTCTCATTCACCCATTCATACGTGCTCACACACCAACGCCGATTGGCTGCCATGCAAGGCGCCGACCAGCTCATCAGGAGCATTTGGGGGTTAGGCGTCTTGCTCAGGGACACTTCCGGACACCCAGGGCCCAGTTCTGGGTGGCACATGTTGCCCAGTTCCAGTGGGGTTTCAGTGTGGCGCCTGTTTGTGCTTCGGGGTGATTACGGAAGCACCGCAGTACCTTCGTGAAACCTGCAGGTCCCCAGCCTGGGAACAACCGGAAACTTCCGGTTCCAACCCCTGAAACCACCGCCGTTACGCTACACTGCCAGCCGGACGGAGGGACTCGGTGCTCCTGCCGTGACTCTCCTCCTCCCTCCCTCCCTCCCTCTCTCCTCCTCCTTCCTCCTCCCTCCCTCTCCCTCGCTCCGTGACATTCAGGGAGCGGAGGCGTTGCGGTGTAATTGCCCCCCGGCTTTGATTCGGAGAGAATATTCCGAGAGGAATCGGGCCGGTGGAGTCCTGACGGGCCCGGCGGCTGAAGACCTGCTCTCTCCCACGCGGGCGGTGACCTATTCGCTTTTTTTTCCCCCCGCCGCAATGCGATCGCATTACTGGGCCCTGTAGTCCGCTTCCCCCTGACCTTACCGCGTCTTTGAGAGTCCGGAGTAATCCTCCTCGGCGACCACGCGGCGACGGGCGCTGACATTTTGAGCAGAGAACGCCGGTAACCCCCCGATGTAGTGCGGCCATCTCATGGAAAAGAAAATGATAATCTGATAAGACGCGTTTGCTTTCGCTTTTTTTCCCCCCTCTCTCTGTCTCTGTCTCTCTCTCATTCTCTCTGTCTCTCTCTCTCACTCTCTCTGTCTCTCGGTCTCTCTCTCACAGTCTCTCACTCTGTCTCTCTCTCTCTCTCTCTCTCTTCCACAGCTGAATGAAAATCACATTATTTTAAAAGGCAGCCTACTCCTTTTCTTCTTTTTCTTACCTCTCATCCAGGGGAGAGTCGATGCATAGATGATTCACACGCGCTAATGCGCATGTTTATATGACGTCTCTTGTCAAGGTGCGGCGCTCCGGGGCCCCGGGAACCCGGTCGAGTCGCGGTTGCCGTCGCTAACCTTGTTTGTTGTCACGGCGCTGAGTTTCTGCGTTCGGGTGACGCCCCTGCCGCTTCAGTGGCAAAGCCAACAAGGGGAGCCGATGTCAGATGACTTACCTCTCAACAGCTCGTCTTCGGCAAACGACATGAGCGTTGTTTCTCCCCTCCGCTGCTGAAACCGTCTAGCTGTGACCATTGTTGTGTTTTTTTTTGTTGTTGTTGTTTTTTGCCTCAAAGACTTCTATGAATATTTCATCTCACTGTCTGTGTCTCTCAAGCCAGTGTGCTGGAGTTTGTGTTGAATATTTCAGTGTTCATTTAACACCCTTTCCTGTGTATCTGACATGGACAGCTTTTAAGTTCCACTCCAGTAATTTATTTTATTCTATTATATTCTTTTTTTCTTTTTTCTTTTTTTACAGCCGGAGCCTTGTCAAGATAATGCACACACACACCTTAAGTATTACATGTTTAAAACCACAAGGAAAACCGCTATTTTTGAGCAACAAGATAGTCCCTCCAGAATTTGATGCAGATTTGATCCTGTGTTTATTATTATAATATGTGTACCGTAGGTAGCAGGTGTGTGGGAGTGTCAAAATGAACTGAAAATAAAGGAACTTATGTAACCTAACAAAGGGAACATATGTCACCTAAAGGTCATTGTATTATTCCCTCTGCTTTGACAGTCAGCGTTTCTCTATACCCGAGTTATAGTACCTGTCCCTATGACTTACACTCACTGAGCACTTTATAAGAACACCTATATGTATACCTACTTATTCATGTGATTATCTAATCAGCCAATCGTATGGCAGCAATGCAAACAATGATGCAGATACGGATCAGGAGCTTCAGTTAATGTTCACATCAGCCATTAGAATGGGGGGAAAAAAATAGATTTTGACCGTGGAATGATCGTTGACACCAGACAGGGTGGTTTGCGTATCACAGAAACTGCTGATCTCCTGGGATTTTCACGCAAAACAGCCTCGAGAGTTTGCAGGGAATGGTGCGTAAAACAAGAAATGTCCAGTGAGTTCTGCGGGCATAAACGCGTTGTTAATGAGAGACATCCAGACTGAGAATGGTCAGACTGGTAAAGGTAACAGTAATGCAACTAACCACACATTACAACAGTGGTATAGGCTGCAGCAGCAGAAATAAAAAAAAAATAAGTCTAATGAATATCTAATAAAGTGCTGAGTGAGTGTACATACCATGTATATACAGTACAGTGCATAAGTATTTGGACAGTGACACAATTCGTGTTTTAGCTCAGCGCTCCAGCACATGGATTTGAAATGAAACTATGCATATGCGGTTAAGGGGCAGGCAGCCGTCAGCTCTAATTTCAGTATTAACATCCAGAGAGTATGTATGCATGTCTATATATACACACAGACACATATGCTGGTCACATGAGAAAACGGAAGATTAGCAGTGTCTATACTGTGCTCTAATATACTCATACAAAGGTCTAACAGTGAGGGGTACAGCCTTATACAGGATATTTCTGCATCCCCTTCCAGACAGGAAGGCTCCAAGAACAAATTATACATAGGCATTGACCTTTTATACACATAAAGAAGCATCCTTTTTTAAATGGTAGCCACTGAATTGATCTTTATTGATTGGGAATAAGGCCAGGTCCTTATTTGTAAGCCAGCACAGGAGATTACTCAAATACGAGGACGTTTCAATCTGAATGCTGCCCAAAAGCCAGTGCGTCGCAGGGCCCCAATCGACAGTGATTTTCAATGGTTCTTGGCTTCAGATTCACGCGTATTGAAGCCTACCCAGAGATAAAGTAAGCACGGACAGCTGAAATCGAATAGCTGCTTTGTGTCACGTCAAGCGAGCCTCGCAAATAAGGAGACGTTCAATGGCACCGGAGCAAGGAGTTTTCAAAGTCGTCTCACTCGAGCGAAACCGCCACTGTTTGTTTGCACACAATAATAAAATTAGATGGGTTTTAGCCAACGTAACAGAAGCAATAAGATGTTTTTTTAATGAAGACAGTGACCAGGAGACTCCTCTCTTTCGCCTGCAGCATAACAATGACTGTTACCATCGGACCCTGCCTTGAAGGCTACCAGTAAACAAATGCCTAGCAATGCGAGGTCAATGGAAGTTTCTAGACAGACTGTCTAGCCTGTCTATCTTAGTCAACAGGTCTGAGGACCAAAAAACAGCATAAAGTATATTTTTGTAATGTCAGAGCATGGACAAGTCTTGCAATCAGGCAAATTATCTTTTGGAACAAATGTCAAACCTAATTTACAAATGTGCAACATGTAGAATGGTGATAGTGTGATGCACTGTACAAATATTTTTCACAAACGATAATTATTGTCACTGCTGTGTTTTACTATTTTCTTCACTTCCTAGGTATGACAAAACATTTAAAACTAAAAAACTCATCTAAATTGTGAGACAAATAGCTTGCTTGTAACACGGTTGAAGGGAAAACAAAAAAAACATTCCCATTGAAAGTAGAACACGAGCCTACTTCCTCTGAATAATATTCCCACCAATAGGGGGAAAAAACCAAAATGGAGCCTAAGGAGGATAATGTGTTCCAGAATTTAATGTTGCCCCATGTTTTGTGCTTGTATTTGCGTTTTTGTACAATATTACAGGACATCATGACCCATATTAGGAATATTTGTCCCTTGATTCCAAAAAGCATATCATGGTCTGCTGAAAAAGAGCCAAGTAAGCAAGATTCCTTATTATTTTACCGAAAGGGATTAACGTGTTTCTGTAATGGTGTGCTTCAGGTGCGCTCCTACCCCTGGAAGGAGAGATTGATCTCAATTGTTACTTCCCCTTCGAGAAAGAGTGCATTGGCTTTCTGGAGTGGTGTGCCCTGTTATAAAAGAAACCACTCAAGCTATGTTTTGAAACCGCTGGTATTTTGGTGACAAGCCAACTGCTGAGACAAGTTACCAACACTAGCTGGTTGACCAGCTAATACCCAGCTAGACCAGCTTTATGACCAAATCAGACCTATACCCGGCTAGAACATCCATCCATCCATCCATTATCTTAACCCGCTTATCCTGAACAGGGTCGCAGGGGGGCTGGAGCCTATCCCAGCATACATTGGGTGAAAGGCAGGACCCTGGACAGGTCGCCAGTCCATCGCAGGGCACACACACCATTCACTCACACAACCATACCTACGGGCAATTTAGACTCTCCAATCAGCCTAACCTGCATGTCTTTGGACTGTGGGAGGAAACCGGAGTACCCGGAGGAAACCCACGCAGACACGGGGAGAACATGCAAACTCCACACAGAGAGGCCCCGGCCGACCGGGATTCAAACCCAGGACCTCCTTGCTGTGATCCATCCGTGCCACCCAGCTAGACCAGCTTTATGACCAAATCAGACCTAGTTAGACCAGCTTTATGACCAGCTTGGCCTTGCTAGTCGACCAGCTCATACCCAGCTGGACCAGCTTATGACCAGGTTGACCAGCTCTATTTTCAAGCTGGTCAAGCTGGCATAGCTAGACTTTACAGCAGGGTCATAGAATTCCAGATGCTGTTAGACCCAATGCCACAGTGCTTGCAGTTCTATTGGTGGCATATGTGGTGGCACAACACTATATATACTTTGTAGCAGTTTTTGGGAGTGTCTACCTAATTACATAATGGGAGTATATACCGACATATGGTATATCTTACAGCTAAGCAGAGTAGAATGTTAGGGAAACTGGAGTCACTCCACTTCCCCAACCTTGTGGCTGTGAATAACATCTGTAACCATAGCAACATTCACTGTAACCAAAATAGTCATGTTTACCTCTGAAGACTGAAGATGGCAGCGACCGTCCCTTGTCAGTAAGTCGTGTTCACTTGACAGCTCCACTAATAGCTTTCGTCAGTTTATCTGCAGGTAAATGCGTTCAAAACGATATTATTATGCACAAGATAAGAAAACAGTGACAATTGTTTTGGCTCTAACTTTATAATGGTTTGTGAAAAAATGTGATATTGTATTGTTGTACTCAATGTATTCTAGCTGCCAACCGTGGTATGCTAGTTCGTAAGTTGATGTATTCTTCAAGGGTTCCAATTGTATCTGTATGGCCCAGGCTAGGACTACGCTAGGAACTGTACTGTCCTCTAGGGTCCTCTTCACACTTGTCCCTGTGTTCGATCTGCACTTTGTTGTACGTCGCTCTGGATAAGAATGTCTGCTAAATGCCTTGTAATGTAATGTAATGTAATGAAGATTATCTGGCTGACTTGTTACCTGTAGGCTATTTGCAAGCTAATTTATATAGTTCAGTTTAGAGACAAACTGCTTCCCCCCCTCCGTCAGTGTCCGAGAGACTTTTCAGGGGCTTCAAATCTTCCTCCCCCAGTAAACCCGTAAACTTTTAACAAGCCACAGAAAAACTGGTAGAGTGGAGGTCCAGTTGAAGGCTATCCTGAACGGGCTGCAGTGAGATGTGTAATCAGAATATGACCCATGATATGATATGACCCATGATATCATATGATCCAATCACAGACACGCAAATCCAGCTGTGGGCTTGTCCTTTCTTGGAGATGGAGATGTTGGCCTGCTAGCCTGCTACATTCATACTTTTTGTACAAAGGGCAAATTATAGCATTTTGTTTTCACACAACGTGTGTAATATCTAGAGTAGGAGATCTGACCTGTGATGTCCATTCTGTATGGCCATTCGCTTCTGATTGGCTGCACCACTGACCAGTCAAAATGTAATGCCCTGATGCTTCCTGTATACAAGGGACATAGTTTCCAAAAGACCAATCCCAATCGTGAAGTGGGCAGTATAAGAACTATGTTACTGTCAGCATATATGGAAAATGAATGCTGTGGGGTTAAGGCAATTGATTTCATTTGAAATCTTGTGTATTCTGGGTCAGAGGTGGGTCATGCAATGTTGGGTCCATTACAACCTGAGAAAAGGAGTGTGTGGGGGGGGCTTTTTGCAGTCTAAAACCGATGGGAATATCAGGCCATTTCACACCCCCAGGAAAGGCCATAGTTAAAGCTCATTGATGGGAGATGAACAAGCAACAGTGTGCAGACCCTTTTATCTTATGAAGATAAAAGGGCGGCCTGTAGCATAGTGGTTAAGGTACATGACTGGGACGCGCAAGGTCGGTGGTTCGATCCCCGGTGTAGCCACAATATTATCCACACAGCCGTTGGGCCCTTGAGCAAGGCCCTTAACCCTGCATTGCTCCAGGGCAGGATTGTCTCCTGCTTAGTCTAATCAACCGTATGTCGCTCTGGATAAGAGTGTCTGCCAATAATGTGATAATGTTATGAAGGATGCTGCTACTGTTGTTGTTGTTGTTGTCATTGTTGTTGTATATCTCTGTGCCTTGCCAAACAGGTCCATATGTTTTCTGTGTTGAATATTGCATTGGCTCCTATTTTATAGTTTTATTGGTGAGCCAGCCCAGGAATCTTATTGAAATCACTGACAAATGCTGTCGTAAATTATCCAAAACAGCAGTGGCAGGGATTAATATTTCATTAGTAACTTCTTTGGCTTGAACTACATAAATACCCCCCTCCAACAAGGCAGCTGCTGGCCAGTTGGAATTACCATTTAAAGAAAACCCCATCGGCTGTGAGAGAATAAATTGTTGGAGTCCTTTGAATTGAAATAGATTTAGCGGATGTAAAAAGCAGGATTTGCAGCTGTACATTTCTATGAGGTTCTCCAGATGTAAATATTTTATCAAGTGGCCATCTTTACCGTGCAGGATCTGGCGGTTGGATCATGGTACAGCCGGCTTGACACCGGAGGGATTAGAATATCGCCTCTAGGCAGTCCTCTCACCGTCTTTGTTTCAGAGATGTAGAATTTACATGATGGGCTTTCTCCTGTATCGATGGAGTATGCAAGCCTGGGTCCTGGAGAGTCAGAGTTTGCTTCTGCCTTTGGTTTTCACCTTAAAATCTGCCAGCAATTTCGACAAAACTAGTTCAGTCTATGATCAATTGCTTAAAGGGGCAGTTCACCCAAAAATTTATGATCTGTTCTCAGTTGACCGGAATAGTACCTGTCCATCCCGACGGTTATTATTATTATTTTTTAGGCCTTTTTCTGCTTTTTATTGGACACTATAGTATAGAGAGACAGGAAGAATGGGAGCGAGAGAGAGAGAGGGGAAGACATGCGACAAATGTCTGACGGTCGGATTCGAACCGCCGACACCGCAGCTTGCAATGAGCATGCAGTCAGTGCTCTACAGACTGCGCCACCGAGACACCCCATCCCGACAGTTATAACGAGTTTTCCATATACTGACCCTGATATAAGGTACCTCAAGTTTCATACTAGGCCACCCGCATGAGACGTTGTTCAAACTTTGCCCATGCGGTTGGTGTCGTTCGGTAGAAGTAGTTTTCGATGAAGCCATTCAGAACTGAAGCTCTGTGGATGTTCGTGAATAAAACCAGGATTATATTTTGAAAGATCATTTTTCAAACGTACATTTTTGGCACTTTGAGGCATCACAAAAGAGGTGTATTTTAATAGGGTGAGCTGCCATCAATATCTAGGAAGCTTCATTTCTGAACAACTATGTGGAGAAACAGAAACATACAGTACTTTGCTTCATTTTTAAGTTTAAGTTTATCTATTAAGTGCTGGGCAACAACAAATCCAGTAACATCTGGAATCTGAAAATCAGAGTGGTGCATTGAAACACTGGACTCTGTTTGGAAGGCTGTGAATAGAAATGTTGGTTAGGTGCGCTTTTGAACTCTCAACAAAATGAGTGAAGTTGGGATCCATAACATGGGTATATGGAAAACAGTTTGAGTGTCTAAGTTGAATTGGGGGGGGGAGGGCTTGATGGAAATGGCTTCCCCAGAGAGTTCGATCATAAATTAAACATAATGGTAACTTGGTTTCGACAAATAAGCTCTTAAGTAGCAACATAGAGAGCCTTTCTGACTGACACAAGCAGATGGTTTAGAGAGCGATTCAGCACACAAAATAATTTTCACCCAAAGAAATAAAAACGTTCTAAAATTGGACATTTTCATTAATGTGAAATGTGAAAACAATTTTATGAATGCGCATGTTCTGGCAAAATTGAGGTAATTGAGGAAGATGGGTACTACGAAAAGGAAATGCTAAAGAAAATTAATCCTACTGAAATGAGACAACGTAACACTCAGAAAATCCATTTTGGCCCGGCACCTTCACTGGAAACTGCAATTTAACAATGCAAGCCACTAAAAATGTCTTGTATTACTGTTAGCTTTTTTAGGTGTGCTTCATCCCAGATTTGAGATATTTATAGTGGTGAATGTTTTTTGGAAATAGCTTTGCTATGCACAATGTGCAAGGCACTTGAAGAAAAGTCACAATTAATTTAAAAATATACGTCCTACGTTTCGTAGTTTGTGTCCTTGTTCCTCTGTTTCTGTGTATCCCATATCTCTGCGGTCCACTCCGTGTTTTTACGTGTGCACTCACCAGTTTCCCAGTCACGCCCCCCGCA
Organism: Conger conger; assembly: GCF_963514075.1. Classification (NCBI taxonomy): domain Eukaryota; kingdom Metazoa; phylum Chordata; class Actinopteri; order Anguilliformes; family Congridae; genus Conger; species Conger conger. The sequence goes on from NC_083769.1 coordinate 10,248,843, forward strand.
CCTGTTACGTGTTTCCTAATGTGTAATCAAACTCACCCCCTTATATCTTGCTATCTGTATAGTCTGTCTGTTTCCTTCTGTTGCCTGCTAGATTGTTCTGTGTCCTGCTTCGTGCTTGCCATGCTCTCCAGAGTTATCTCCTGTTACCTCTTTCACTTCCTGTTTACCTGTTTCCTGTGCCTGGCTTACCTGTCCTGTGCTCCTGGTTCCGTGTCACGCCCTGTCAAGTCCAGCCCTCCGTCTGCTCTCCAGCTCCCAGCTCCTTCCCCATTCCAACCCCCATCGGACTGGCTTCCCGGTTTTGACCCTTTGCTCGCCCTGGACCTCGTTCTGCCTGCACTGCATTGCTCTGTCTGCCTGGTTTTCAACCATCGTCTGTTCCCTCACCCCACACTCCTGTACCACTTGCCTATTACTTCTGTTTGCTGGGTCTTGAAACTTTAACTGTACAACTCTGTTAATAAACCTACCTGTTCTGCCATCTTCACGCTTGGTTTCAATTGCCTGTCATGTAACAATTTTGTGCTTTTATTGCATATAATTAATCTCTGTCCATGTAAAAAAGAGGAAGAACTTCAGATGCTTACAGGAGAGATGCATTTATTTCAACAGCTATTACTACTGGTACTATTTCAAACAGATGATGACCACAATATAAATAACAATAATAATGTAAGATGATTGCAGTGATGAACTGCAAAGCTTTGATCAGAACAAGATGTTTCTGTTTTTACATTTTAAATGCTTGCAGAAGACTAGAACATTCTCTAAAAAGTGTTTATTTCAGCAAGTCTTGTGCAAGAGTGCTTTTTGGTTTTTTGGTAACGTGACTTATGATACTATTGTTTCTTTTGCATCTTGAGGCAATGGTGTGCATTTTCTGCAGTGTAATCAACAATGAATAAATGCCTGACTGCGGGTATAGCCATCTTTATTTCTCAAGTTCCCCAAAAAAATGTTGAATTCAGAACCACAGCAATGCAGTCAGGATGGGCTCAATATGAGTCATCTACCTAAAAAATTGTGAGAGGAACTGCAGCAACAAACACCCTCAAGCCACAACACTGTTCATCCCACCCCCTTCTCTGAAAACGCGCTGACGTTGAACCCCCCGCCCCCCCACGGCCATTGGCCGGGGCAACCAATTTTCAACCAAATTTAAGGACTATCATCACAGGCAGACGGTGAGTCAACATGTCAGCGAGCCTTTTTCAATGATAAGAAGGGTCTTGTCAGAATGTTTTAACACACAAATCTTACCTATTGTACCTGTAAGTCACTCCTCCTTGTGTGTCATTACATAAGTAACGTTTGGTGAGATGTTATTTGGAACGCGCTGGGTAGGACAGGCAGAAAAGCTTTGTGCCTTTGTCACTGGGTCGTATGGCCTTTCCGTTAGCTCTTCCTGTGCGGCTTCCCCCATACAAACCACTTTGTTTTCGCTGCACTGAAATGAGGAATGTCAGGTGACGCACAGAAAGCAGTGTCCTCCTGTACCGCTCCTACCTTATCTGCTCGCACCATACACCCCTGGTCCGCCCGGACTTCTATTCAGGGAAACTAGAAACTTCTATTTAAGAAAACTAGCGAAGTCAGTGCTTTCGTTTTTCTCGCAGGGCGCTGGACCGTAGCAGAGATTGTAAGCCGTAGCGCACGCAGCGGCGTCTGCAGTGCGAGTATCTTTTAGAAAAGGCCGCGTATCGTTAGGGCTGTGTTAATGGGTTTAACCCTCAACGCTGAAGCCCACATTAACACCAGAGCGAGGGATTCCCAGCGTCCGCGGAGCGGGCAGGCAGATGGCGGCGATCTCCCCGTCTGCCGTTAACCGCTTCTCGTTAACCACCCGTAGGCATTAGGCAGTCGCGGGCGAACGTGCGTTCAGTCGTATTATTCACATCCCCGTCGACATCGCGCATCTGGAGTGCGGGGTGGAGACGGTGCGACCGCCCCTTCAATCCGGGGTTAGCGACACGGGTGTTGCTAAGCAAATGTCATTCGGATCCGCGATTCCTGTTCAATCAGCGTGGCGCTCGGCAACAACGGTCTCCTCCGCCCGCCCCCCCACCACCAACACGTGAAATGAAATCCATTTTGCGCCGAGTAACTCGGGAGTCAATTCTCCCTACTTCGCCATGCAGAAAATGAAGAATTTACAGACAAGAGACTGCCGCGCGGAGTAGTACTCGCATCTTATTTTCACCGCGGCGGTGCAGAAAAGGGGGTTCCCCGAGTCTCCCCGCTCCCCGTGCCGTTATCCCGGTCTCCCGGCAAGGTGGTCACAAAGACTAATTCGGGGTTTAAAGGAAGCCCTCGAGGGCCGTACGGACGTGAAGTGGGAATGAGATGTTGATAGACAGTTAACTCCCTCTCCCGCGTGAAACACCCAGGGATCCGAGCGGCCCAACCCGGCCGCCCATGAATAGGCATTAGCTGAACAGGGGCCAGCTGGCAAATGGTGGGGCCCAGACCAGTGCGGTAATTGGTTGAGTAGGGATGGGGCGCATTAGAATATATAAATAAATGAATAATTCCATTTACCTGATCGGGGGGGGGGGGGGGGGTGTGTGAATGGGGATTTGTATTCGGGGAGCGGTTGGGAGTAGATCCCTGCCGCGTCCCTCTGTCCTGGTCCTCTCCCGGTGAGCTCCAGGGACCAGAGGCCTGCCGCGACCACGCTGAGATGAGATGGTCAATTAAAAAGGGATTACATGTCAATTTATTCATATATACACTGCAGCACAGTGCATTACTGGCCATTGATGAAGTGCCAGAATTCTGCCGCTGCTCCTCAGCAGACACACACACACACTCTTGCGCACAATATGCACACACACACGCACGCACACATGCACACACGCACACTCTTGCACACAATATGCACACACACACATGCACACACACGCACACAGACATGCACACTCTTGCACACAATATGCACACACACAATATGCACACACACATGCACACACACACGCACGCATGCAAACACACATGCACACACACACTCTTGCACACAATAGGCACACACACACACTCTTGCACACAATATGCACACATGCATGCATATGCAGACACACTTGTGCTTACACATTTGCACACAGGCACACAAGCTTGCACACAATATGCATACAAAACGCACACACACACACTTGCACACAATATGCACACACACACTTACACACACTTGCTCACAGACACATCACACGCACAGAACACACACGCATACAGACACACACATACGAGCTTGCACACAATATGCATACACAGCACACACAGACACAACACAACACACACACCTGCACACGCAGACACACACACACACACACACACACAATATTTGTCATGTTCGGAGGCTGCTGTGATTTTCTTTTTTTTACAGTGAGTAACCATGAAGCCGATGTGCTTGTTGAATTGACGTTATATAATAGCCTATAGTCTGCTGGTTGCTAACAATTTTGATACTGGATTTTTTCTTTTTTTTCTCACGTCATGTTCACGTTTGGCTGTTAAAGTCAAGAGGGAAAAGTGAATTGTTTGTCTAACATTTGTTTAGCCTAGTTTGGGGGAGAAGGGATGGGGCACTGTCCATCCTGGCCCACTTTCAATATAGAGGCCGAACATTGGACAGGGCAGGTGAGGCTTTCTCAAATATCGGCTGTGTGTGTGTGTGTGTGTCCCTTATGTACATGACACCTATGATACGGACACAGCCTTTAATATTGTCAGTAACATGACCTACTGTATGTCTGTTTTTGTTTTTTTGTCTTGTGGTTTTTATCACATATTAAAAGTTCTCATCCGACACTACGCACTATCAAAGTTTCATTACTAATGCTTGTTCTGAAGAGCACATTAATAATCCATAATGAGTGCTATCTTTGTAAACTGAGTAAACAGTCTTCTTGAGAATTCTGTTCTTTTAGAGACGCAGTGTTTTTGGGCGGCACTAATATGAAAAGCCAACCAATTATTAGTGGTGCGAAGAAATCCTTGTTGAATTCAAACCTAATCAAAGAACATTTGTTCTAATGGCATGATGAGTGGGAGTTAATGACAGATTGCTGATACGGAGGCTTGTCTCTTGTAATTAGCACGCTAAGTAAACAATTCTTCTGACCTTTCCATTGTCTAGGCTGCTTGTAGTTTTACATTCGCTGGCAGTGTCTGTTCCTGCTTTTCCTTCTCCATTTTTCACCCAGTCAGAAAACGGTTCTCTTACATCACTGTCTCACCAGGACCAGGGCAGGTGTGAGTGCTATAGAAGTAAATGGTAAATGGTTGGAAGAAGTGCATACACTCCTTTGATATTATTATTATTATTATTATTATTATTATTATTATTATTATTATTAAGAAGGAGGAGAAAAATATTCAGTTGTAATGGATATTATTATTATTATTATTATTATTATTATTATTATTATTAGTAGTAGTAGTAGTAGTAGTAGTAGTAGTAGTAGTCTTTGTAGTAGTAGTAGTAGTCTTTGTTGTAGTAGTAGTAGAAGTAGTAGTCTTTGTTGTTGTAGTAGTAGTCTTAGTAGTAGTAGTGGTAGTATTTGTAGTAGTAGTAGTCTTTGTAGTAGTAGCAGCAGTAGTAGTAGTAGTCTTTGTAGTAGTAGTAGTAGTAGCAGCATCAGTAGTAGTAGTAGTAGTAGTCTTTGTAGTAGTAGTAGTAGTAGCAGCAGCAGTAGTAGTAGTAGTAGTAGTCTTTGTAGTAGTAGTAGTAGTAGCAGCAGTAGTAGTAGTAGTAGTAGTAGCAGCAGTAGTAGTAGTAGTAGTAGCAGCAGCAGTAGTAGTAGTAGTAGTAGCAGTAGTAGTAGTAGTAGTAGTAGTCTTTGTAGTAGTAGTAGTAGTAGCAGCAGCAGTAGTAGTAGTAGTAGTAGCAGCAGTAGTAGTAGTAGTAGTAGTAGCAGCAGTAGTAGTATTAGTAGTAGTAGCAGTAGCAGCAGCAGCACCTCTACTACTTTATATAAAGACCAAGGTGCTTTGTATAGAACGATAGCTTACTGTAATATGATATATTTACCAACATACAAGTATATTTCATAGATAATATGAGAAAATAAGCCACAGTTGTTGATTTGAATGAACAATATACAGCAAAACCAAATAAGTAAGTGAATAATCAAAAGCGCTTATGAATGTGGGTTTTTATAAGAGGTGTGAAAGAAGACACATATTGAGTCTCTCCTCTTCCGGAGTTGTGAACATCAGGACCAGGCCACACAGTGACAGAGTGTCAGTCTGCAGAGAGCACCGGAGTCTGGCTCTCCAGTCAGGCCCGGGCACACTTGTCCATCACAAGATTTCTCTCTTCATCTCTCCCTAACAAAACCTGCTATCCTGGGGCGCTTGCCCAGCAGCGGTGGCCCAAGGGATAGGGTCCAATAAGAGGCCAGTCATCCATGGCACGGTGACGCAAGCTGACCCAACCCCCAGTGCCTGCTCCGCTGCAGTCTAAGGCCGCCCGATAGATCATATATTTATCGTCAAGGAGATACGTACGAACATGCGAACTGAACACATCGCAAAAGACTGCTTGAACTTAAACAATTTTCTGTTTAATTGATTGGCTGTTTGTGTGCAATTTGTTCAGTAAAAGCATGTTGGGAATAATGTATTTATTTTTTTATTTTTTATTCAGTGGGCATAGGCTATTCATTGTCTGGGTCCTATCTTAGCAGTGTACCTAAAGCAGAAAGACCTTAGAACTGTGCACACTTCAATATTTGTTTATGTATCGCAAGTCATACCGTAATGAAAATATGCGACGTTATCACATATTTTCTTCAAATCGTGCAGCCCGACTGCAGACTTTGAGTAATAGCAGGCAGAAACACTGGGGGGTTTTCAAGGCCAGGTTTGATACGGTGCAAGAGACTTTAGCTTTTAGGCAAACTAAGCAGTAGGTACACTTTTGTGGTGGAAAAAAGCGGACATTGCTGGGCTCAACGGCCTGTTCTCGCCATTATGTTAATAAGTGACTGATGACCAGCTGATGACCAGCTTAGCCTCTATACCATACCATTCCTTTGTGTCCATGTACAGAGCTCTATCTGCTCTCATGACAGGTGTTTTACTGGCTGGGCTCTTGTGCCCCAGTGTGCCGGTGTTGTATAGCTTACCCAAAAAGAAAAAACCGCAAAAGGTATTTTAAGAAATTTGAGGAATTGTTCAAGATCTGAGTGATAAGCCAGTAAATTGCTTTTTTTTCTTCTTCTTCATTTTAAGACATCGGCGATATTAGATTTTCACCCAGAGGTAAAAGGGTGGCCGGAAAAAGGTAGACCCAATAACACACAACATAAATGCTGTTTTGAGGTTATTGCTGTTGCAAAGTAACTTATTTGTTGATATCCTTTGTACCTTAAAAATATATATGTTTTTACAATTACGTCCTTGGGCTTTCGCAGTGCACCTGGTATTTTCTCCTATCGGTACCCAAGGAGGTGTGACACGTGCTCGCTGTGTGTGCTCTTCCTAGCCGTGGAAGTCTCCTACAGAGTGGATTACTCCATTAAGGAATGTGTATTTGTCTTCCTTATCTAAGTAAAGAAGGAACGGTAGGAATTTGAAAAACTGAAAGTACTGTATCGGACCTATGGTAAATGACTGGCCCTAGAGGACGACGAACCATGAGTGAAGACTTTAGTATAAACACGAAGATATTTACATTCTGCTCTCTGTAAACACCACGGGCTGCTGAAATACTGCACTGCTAAATGCAACAGAGAGGTCTGCCTGTGCCTGCGATCGAGGTTTAAAGGTCATGCAATGCTTCTACTGTCCACTGGATGTCACCATTAAACAATAAAAGATATTGTTTGCAGGGCCTGCCGTTTGACTGTAGTTTAGATTTACCTCTGTTTATGGACAGTATGATGGAACTAGCAGCTTTTGCCAAAAACGCGTCTTCTTGTCAAGACATTATTTTGTTATGTGGCAGCCAATTATTTCTCCATGAACCTGCTGGGAGAATGTGAGTTTGATTCAAAAGCTTTGGCTAATTGCTGTAGGTCCCATGCTTTCTCCAGAGTGAAACAAATGTACAAGGGCTAAGACTTTATTTGAGCTCAAAGATTAATACAAGATTTATCTCTAATGTCAGTTAAATATTTTGCCAGTGTTTTGTTCTTAGAGAAGCACTGAACATTCTGCGGTTTTCACAAATAAATCAAAGTTGTTTGAAGGCAGTAAATAGCCCATACTTGAATTTCTGAGTCTTGTTATCTGTTGATGTTCTACATGACATGGTCAGACAGAAATGCAATAATCCTTGAAAAATTTTACTGGAAAATTAAAAACAACAGCTTGATATTGAGTCCAATCTGTACTACTCCCATTCCAAAGTGACATGTTTACATGTTTATGTAAACGTGAAAATCATAAACACGAAGTGCTGTTAACAAGCCACACCAACGTCCCTGTGTGTTTTGGTACGTGCGAGACGGCCAGTCTGTAATAACACATAGCGAACTGTCAAACCTAACCGAGCCTGAGGAAGTTTGCCCTCGGGGGAATACAGTTTGAGTCGGGGGAAATCTGTGCGCGCACGCTGTAACTGAGTGCAACTGTTGGCGCCGTGCCACAAACGTAGCACAAACAGCGGGACCGCTAATGCTATGCTGGTCCATAAACGCCTAAACCGATGCCGTGTCTGGCAGAGTTTGCGTTCCAGCTACGGGCCGCGCTTCGCTATCACTCTCCCAGCCTGTCATCTGGATGTGAACCGTGGCGTCCTCGCCAGCAGACCGTGGTGACGCAACCCCGCCGCATTTCAGCACCTTAACAAACTGACACGTTATCTTGGCCCGTTTGCGAACAGTTACTTCCTTCCATTGAGCAGACGCTGTAAGTAACACCTTTCGTTCGCTTGCTTTAAAACATTTTTTATTTTAGTTTAAAGTCCTTTTTTCTCATCTTAATGATCACCTCTGACAGTTCAAATTCCACTCACAAAACCAAGCCTATTATTTATGATTATTAAGTGACTGTTCAACTCCAGTAATCCTTGCAATGAATATCAGTGGACAGATTGTTCCATATCAACCCACATCGAGGTACTCAATTCAAAACTGAAGCTTGTACACATTGTACTGCACCTCTTGTTCCTACATAGATGTTTGACCTATAGGCCATGGTGAAGATCAGGGCACAAGTGCAATCTACTGGAGGGGCCAGTCACTTAAGGATGAAAGAATCTAAAATGTTCTTTTAGAATGTGTGTGAGGGTGTGGCCTCCAGTCACCACCCTGAAAATGATAGAGCGGTCCCTTGTTACTTCACCTTTGTCAGTTCCCTCTCTCCTCCCTCCCCCTCACTATCTTTTATTTCTCTCTCTCTGTCTCTCTTTCTCTCTCTCTCTCTCTCTCTCTCTCTCTCTCTCTCTCTCTCTCTCTCTCTCTCTCTCTCTCTCTCTCTCTCTCGCTCAAGGTCAGTTGTCTCAGCTCTAGAAAAAGAAGTGGCAGGCTTCTCAAATTACCTCAGCCAGCCTTCTGCCCCCCACCAACAATCAGAGACAGATGCTTCACACGCCCACCCGTGGCCCACCAATCGCAGGCCAGAGAGCCCGGTGACGAGGGCCCCTCCCCTGTAGCAGGGATGACGCAGCGTTTCCGAGTAACAGATATCCTGTTTAAAAATACATGCGGGAGGTACGTGTCGAGTGCCGCTTCCACTCACGTCCTCCTGTCTCACGTGTGTGTGTCTGTGTCTATGTGTGTGTGTATGTGCGTGCGTGTGTGTCTGTGTCTATGTGTGTGTGTATGTGCGTGCGTGTGTGTGTGTGTACACGTGTGTGTCTGTGTGTGTGTGTCTGTGTGCGCATGTGTGTGCTTGAGACTGAGAATACCCACCAGGGACGCGCAGGACGGCACGCACGCCAAGCTGAGCAAACTGAGAGATGGTGCTGTCACACGCGCCCGCCTTTCCCACGTGCTGCCCCTGGCACTCTGCGGTTTCACCGGCTGGGGTGAGAGAGAGGGAGAGAGGGAGAGAGGGGGGAGAGGGAGGGAGAAGAGAGAGAGATTGTTTTCGCCAATAAAGCTCATTTGAATATGAGAGAGGAGAGAGGGAGCCGGAGAGAGAGAGAGGGTGAGAGAGAGATACAGACAGAGGGGCAAGAGGAGAGAGGGTGTGAGAGAAACAGACAGAGGGGCAAGAGGAAAGAGGGTGTGAGAGAGAGATACAGACAGAGGGGCAAGAGGAGAGAGGGGGGTGAGATGAAGGAGGGAGAGAGTCAGAGAGAGATAGAGAAGAGAGAGAGCAATGGGGAGTGAAAGATAGTGTGCCAAGGAAAGACGGATACTGAGGAGAAATAGACAGAGATGGAGAGAGCAGCAAAGAGGGAAGGATACAGAGACACAGAGGGAGAGAACAAGGAAGAGTCTGTTAGGGTATGTGTGAGAGAGGGAGCGAGCGAGAGAGAGGGGGGGAAGCGGGTCACATGTGCGAACGCCTGGCATCTGTCAGTGAGCTGTTCGTGGGTGGATTATGCAGTTACACATGGATGCTGGTCATATGAAGGAGGGGGGGAAGGGGGGGCGGCCATATGCATTTTGAACAACAACAGATGTGTCATCTGAATACATTCCTGTGCAGGGCCGCGCAAACCGATGATACGACTATTAATCTGTGTGTCAGGAGATGAAAGTAAGATGAGAACATTTTTTTAAATGTGCAATGCAATTTCAGCCCATCAAAAACAAACTTGTTAAGCCATCAGCTTGGTGGATCTAATGGTACTGTTTGTTTATTTCACTTTATTCACATTTTTTTAAATGTCTTTCCTTGTTGTGGACAACCTTGAAATTACATTAGTCAGGTTAACATGATGAATGTCCCTGACCCAACTTCTCATATCCACAGTATCACAGAACTGTAAAGGTACCTCTCAGATCTCTGCTTCTGGAGAAATACTGTCACATTCCCCTTTGATTCGTGGGAGAAACCTGGGAACGGCTGGCTTTAAACCGCTTGCCAGTGCAGAAATGTTAGCCCCAGCAATATTTGTGCTCACACTGGAACAAACCAGGGGTTGCCTGAGGGCAACAGAGGAGGAAAGAAAGTGTATTTTTGAGTGTGTCCAGGTAAAAAAAAAAAAAAAAAGATTGGTTTGTGCTACAGATGGCTACACACCACTGAGAACAGCAGACCGTTTGGAGCAGGAGCCTTCTTAAAAGCCAGAAGCAGAAACAAAATGGCTCCCTTGAAGGGAGTAGTGGAATGAGGTTGCAAACGTAAGGGTACTTTCCTTCTGCTCAAAGATTACACGGCCAATTGACCCTTCCCTCTTTACAGTGTGTTACAGGGAAATGATGGTCTTGGGCTTGGAGACCTGCAGGAATTAGTCTTAACCCAATTAACATCTAATTTACACGCAGGAGCATCGGAGGTGAAATGGCTTCTATCCAAACAGTGACCTCAACTCCCCGGTATAAAATCCAGCTATGACAGGCTTGAAATTACCAGCTACCAGCTGTTTCAAAGCATAGCTTGAGCTGGTGAATCTGTGTTGAGTATGGAGCTGGTCTGAACTGGTCAGGTTTCAAAGTTTCAAAAACTAGCTTGAGCTATTTCTTTCAGCAGGCCCTGCACAAACAAAATGGCCGCAGTAGGCTCCAGGGGGAAATTGCTCACCCTGCTAAGCAAAGCCTTTGGTTTGGACGATGATGCGAAGGCTTGGAGGGAAGAAACTCTCTGCCAGAAATCACGGCTCTTATCTGGACAAAGCTCCTGAAGCCGGGGGGGTTTTTTCCCCACTCGCTTCTCTGAGAGATTTTGATTTTCAATAAATATTTAAGGGGCTCTCTCTCAGCGACGCGGACACAGGCCTGATGTGGCAGCCGGGAAGTTGGGTGCTGGGAGCTAGCAGGTAGGCAGAGGGGGATTAGTGCCCGTCATGTCTAATTTATTGGCAGGTCATAAAAGATACATGCCTGCCATTAGGTACGTGTCCTGACATTGAGGCAGTGGAATGGGAACAGTGTCAGCGCTACTCTGCCCAGACTTTGTGACACGCGCTACTGGCAGACGGCAAAGGGACTGAACCCCAAGCAACAGGAACGCTGCCTGAGGCAACACCAGTCAGGTCACTAGTAACAGACGGTTTGCCCTAACTGAGTCCCCGCTACTATTTTTCTTCACGGTCTTAATAAATTCAGAAAGTAGAGACAACAGTTTGTCTTCCCTCCAAAAAAAAACAGCTCAGGCTAGGTTTTGAAACAGCTGGTAGCTGGTTGACCAATTCAGACCAGCTCCATACTCAACATGGTTTGACCAGTTCAAGCTATGTTGTGAAACAGCTGGTAGCTGGTTGACCAGTTCAGACCAGCTCCATACTCAACATGGTTTGACCAGCTCAAGCTAGGTTTTGAAACAGTTTCAAGCTGGTCAAAGCTGGACTTCACACCAGGGTTCAGAAGAATCACATTTCTATAAAATAGCATAGTGCTTATAAATACTTAGTGAATAACGCTATGTAATGTTTCTGTATCTGTCCTGTTTGTATTAATGTTTATTCTGGTTATTTATTCATTATTATACAACCTTGGTTATTGTTTTCCATTACAGTTTCTCATTTGTGATCCATTGTTATGTCAGCGTCTGAATGTTTACCAGCCGAGTCACTCCCCTGTCTGCGTGTCCCACTATTCGGGTGTTTACGGTAGTTTTTGGGATTTCTACATTTCTTCCAATCTCGCAGTTCTTACTTCCGGCTTCTCTTGGTAGTTAAATGTTGTAAAGCACTATTCTTACTAACTACAACTAATCTAGATATTGTACAGTACTAATCCAATTAATACACTTACTGTCTGTCTAACTAACTAACTAACTAACTAACAGTCACTTTTATTGGGTAGTTAGAATTATTCACGTAACTAATTCACCAACGCAATCTCTTAGTGTTTCTGCACTGCACTGCAACTCCGCCTCCCTATGCTATCCCTGATTACTCACTTAGTTTCAGCGAAGTGTTCGCACCTGTCTCTGACTATCACTACGTCTTCAATCTATGCAAACGTTTACTCCTTAATCCGGAGCTGTATGTCTTACATGTTTGTTTACGTGCATCCAGTCCGCGTTTTCGTCTCCCTCCTGTTATGCTGTTATTACCCTATTATGTTTCCCCACCTGTTGTCTATTTGTTTAACCCACCTTCTCCCCAGCCCCGCCTAGATTGGGTTTCACCAATTGTCAGAACGTTGATAATTTATAGTGCTGAATTCCTTGTACGCCTATTTTTGAGATTCCTAAAGACATCCCTTTGACTTAGATTTTTCGAGCTTGCCTTGCCCTCTTGTTTTGTTTTCCCATCTGCTTTCTTGGTTTTGATTATCTGTTTTGTTTTTATGACTTCGATTTTTGCCTTCACCCTTTTGTACTTTCACCCTTTGATTTATTGGATTTTTGACCTTTTTGCCTGTTTACTCAACTATTCTTTTGCTTTCTGTTTTTGGCTTTGTCTTGGATCTCTTAGCTTTTGAACTTGGAATAAATAACAACGGTTTTGGATTATCCCCTGGTCTGCGTCTGGGTCCGCAGTGCCGTACATAACACGCTATGCACAATGAGTGTGAAGCGATGGGATTTTATGGGATGTGGCTTGTAAGTGCAGACTGTGTGCCGGTAAAAAGGTGAAAAATGCAGGGGGTGTTTGTGTTGCAGTAACTCAGCTCCTGCAGTTTCCCCTGCGAGTCCTGGTGTACAGGCTGTTCGGCGACCTCACCACCCGTGTGGCGGGGCCCTGATTGGCATTGACACGAGGGGCTCATTCCAATCGCTTATTTTTCAACTGTTTTTTTCTTTTACTTGCTCCTGACCCGCAAAATCGGCCGAGGTCCGCCATCTTTAAGGACATTCCAACCTGTTAATGTTCCTTCTAGGAGCTGGAGGTATAAGTTAGGTAAGTTACTCCCAGTCTTTCCTTTGAGCAAGAAAACATCTGCGCATCCTTTGCAGAAGTATTTCTTCAGAACGCCTGACGTATAAATGATTGACCTGTGGATCCCCCCTCTGCCCATCAGCTATGTCTGTACCTGACGTAGATTTGAACTTACGTTTGAAGGAGCGAGGACATTCCTAGATGAGAAAAATAAGCGATTGGAATGACTCCTCAATCAAAGTAATGAGAGCCAGAGTGTGTCCCTTTCCTGCAGCTCCATAAAACTGGAACGGCTCATACGAAAAGCACTCTCGGTGTTGCAGCGTTCTGGCGACTGTGCTAGTGACACTTCATTGTTACCAGATGCAGAACATGTCTTAAAACAGGCTGCACACATATTTCTCCCACATGCCTCATGACGGTTGTTTTTTTTCATAGCCAAGGATTTTCTGGTAATCAGAGACATGGGACAAAAAGCAGAACAACATTACCCTGCTTAAAAAACAGCTCAGCCGTGGTTTTGAAACAGCTGGACCAGTTCAGCCCACCTCCATACTCAACATGGTTTGACCAGCTCAAGCTATGTTTTGAAACGGCTGGTAGCTGGAAATTTCAAGCTGATCATGCTGGACTTTACACCAGGGTTCCATGTTTCTGATTATAATATTTTTTTTTATGAAAACACTGAGAAATATGGGTGAAATTTGTTTGTGATAAGGGTAATTTGTATTTTTTTTACTCTTAATGCCACATTAACAAATGCTGTGTTGCCTACATTGGAACAGTGTACCTTCCCAGCATGCTTTGTGGCAGGTGTTTTCCCAAGATGAATGCCTTTCCTGGAAAGTCCTCTTATGTATCCTTGAACAGAAGGAGTGGTTTGACCAGCAAAAAAATGCCAGTCCTTTGACAAAAATGAGATAATGTATGCATAAGTTCAGACAAATCAAATAGCTGTGGGTATTTTGAGCAATACTTGAGGAAATCCCCCATGAGCAGGGGTTTGGTCCCCATTATGGCAACTTCTGAGCTGCCACGCCTCCTCTATCTGTCATCCTCAGTGAGTTCTGCCTGTCTGAATAAGTAGCATGAAAAAATCTGAAACGAATGAGGGGGAGGGGCCCTGTCTGCTTTCCTTTAACAAGGCAAAAGCAGTGGGTGTTTCATACACTCGTGGTGTCAGCAAATGCTGCCTGGAGAGCGTATTTCTCTCTAATAGCTGTCATCAGTGTTCAGTGGTTGTTCATTCCAATCACTTACTTTTCTTTCCTCTTTTATATTGCTCCTGACCCGGTGACCTGATCGAGGTCCAGCACCTTTCAGGACATTCCAACCCCTTAGATGTTCTTCCAAGGAGCTAGAAGTGGAAGTTAGGATCTCCCAATCTTTCCTATGAGAAAGAAAACATCAGCACATCCTTTGCGGAAGTATTTTTTCCGAAAGCCTGACGTATTCACGATCGACCTGTGGATCCACGTCTCCCCATCTGCCACGCATCTGTCACGTCTGTAACTGATGTGGCTTCAAACTGACGTTTCAAGGAGCAAGGGCATTCAATTTTCCTCATTCGCGTTTCCTCGATTTCCCTGTCTTCACATCATTTTTCACTTCATCTTTTCCTAGCCTCTCCCGAAGGGTGGAGCTAGGGGCAAGAAAAGGAGAAAAGAAAAGGAAAAAGAGGTGAAAATAGGGGATTGAAATGAGCCCAATGTTTGGTTAAATTCTCCTCTCGCATAGAAGGGCACATCACTGCGCTAAGACCTACCACCTCACGCATCTCCGCAAGGCTGCCAATTAGCACCGCTCCCAGACCCAGGTTATCAGCAGGGGGTGTCAGGCATAAAGGCCTGCTTCACACATTGAGTCCCATTTGCCTTGAGGACCTCCCCTCTGTTCGCCTGCGATTACAGTCGACGCCAGGAACCCCGCGCTGTTAAAGCGGTCGCCCGCTGCGGCAAGGCATTATGGGATGTAACGACATGGAGATAAGGCGCCTGCAGGTGGACAAGGAGGGGGGCGGGCTGGGGGGTGGTCGGGTATCATCCCGGATCCACGCCGCGGTTTGGCTTCCGAGCGGTTACCGGTGGCGATTGGAGGGCGGGGCGGGGGTCGGCACGTAGGCCGCTGTTTGAGCGGCCCTCTCGGCAGACGGAGCTCGACGCGTCAAACGGAGGGGAGGCGGGTGGAGGGTCGTTCTCAGATCTTCGGGGGAATGCGAGAGATCAAAGGCGTCAGGGCGACGCCGCGTTAGAGCCGCTTTACTTCACAGTGCTCCTCCAAAATTTAATAAAGGTTTCAAGTGAGGTGGCAAGACATCAAATGGATGGCACTTATTCCACCACTCCTAAAAGTATAGTAGTGTAATTATATAAGATGCATATTTGTTCATTAATATGAACGAATACAATAATGTAAAATGTATCATTTGTATTCATTTCAATCTTACAGCAGTACCTGGAATATTGATACAGAATTAGAAATTTCATCAGTAGTAGTGAAAATTCTTTGCAGAATATGAATGTTTTCTAGATGCCGATATTATTTTTGTACATATGGGCCAAGCATATTGAACATACTAGCTATAAAGAATGTATAAATATATTGTAAACAGTAATGGTAAATGCCTGGGACTAATATAGCGCCTTTATCCAAAGCGCTGTACAATTGATGCTTCTCATTCACCCATTCACACATGCACTCACACACCAACGGCGATTGGCCACCATACAAGGCACTAACCAGCTCGTCAGGAGCATTTGGGGGGGGGTTCTTCTTAGGTGTCTTGCTCAGGGACACTTCAACAATACCCAGGGTGGGAATCGAACCGACAACCCTCCGACTGCCAGGCCACTGCTCTTACCGCATGAGCCAATGTCGCCTCAGTGCATAAATAAAGTAGATGCCTTCTCAAAAATGATTTGTGATTTCTGTGGGACCGACTGGAGGAGGGTCCCCTGTGCATTACGTGACTGGGAGCCAGGGGGAAGCGGGTCACCTGGAACTGACAGGGCCTCTGGGCGGGGAGGGGAACTGCCCCCTCCCCCCACACTTTTCAGTTCCTTAATTTACGAAGTTGGTTGGAGTTTTCTGACCAGTTCAGATTGTGTGTGAGGTTGCCTACAGTCCTCCTTCCAAGACAGTGAGTGAACTGTTCTCTTAGTCAGTTATATTTGGAAGGTCAGTTGTAGTTGGAATGTTAAATAATTTGTAATGATTTTTTTGTTGTTGTTTTTGTTTTTATCCTTGTTCTGGATTGACAGCCCCCCCTGAGTTGTACTGACATACTGAGCCTTCTGTCACCACCATTCTTCACTCGCATATGATTCTAGGGGTGTGTAGAAGAGTTTTACTGGGTATTAGGAGCAATAAGCAGTTGCCTGCATACAACAAAATCCTTAATAACAATATACATCATTTTTTTACCAGTAAAATGGGGGGGAAAGTTGAAAAGAGCAGCCTAATTTATAAATCTTGGAAAGTGTTCATCTTTGACTTTTACATAAAATCCGGAAACTATTCTCTTTATAGAGCTAATAGATGAATATATCAACAATGTATCAATTTCTGTGGACCTTAATTTATTCAGTAACATATCACATTAGCTTTCAAAAATAAAAAAATGCGATGAAAATACGGCCACTGGGTGGAAAAGATGAGATGGTTGAACAGTTTTGTGTTTGTTTTTGCTTCTCGTTTTAAGAAATATTTTGAAAGGCAGTTCACAGGGCGAGTTAAAAAGACACAAGCTTCTTTGAACATATTCTTCTGCGTGTTTATTGTTATATGGATCCCCTGGACTAGGTGGTATATCTATCCCATAAAACCATGTCAGAAACGCAGCTTGATATCCTATTTGTTTTATTGGGTGGGTCTGGGTGAAGCAAAAAATATTCTTAAATCAATAACTTCATAAGAAAGAGAATCCACATTGTTTAAGGGAGAGTTTTAAAGACTTAATGACTATTTTATTTTTGTTTAGAAAAAATGAGGTTCTTAATATTTCTAAGAAGGCAGTTGTGTCTGATCTGTATTTGTTTACGGCATTAATATGGAAAGAATAAATATTTATGGATTTGCTTTTAAAACCTGGAATGAATAACAAAAGTTGCTAAAAATTTAGTATTTACAAAAGGGAAAGTGTCCTGTATAGGAAAACATATACTGTAATGTATATTTTGTTATTTTTCATGCTATATAAATAAATGTTATTAGCTAACTAAAAAAAACAAAGTAGCTGTTCATGAACCTCGCTGCAGCTATGACAAGATGGCTGCCCTAGGTGTGGAGACAGTAAGAGGAGGTAATGTTACTGCTTGTGTAAAATTTCAAAAGCATTGTAGGTTTGGTGTTTCTACCCACTCCAGGCATTTGCAGGGTTGACAGCAACCCCCTCCCCGCAATATAATAACATTTTAATAAAAACAAATATTTTGAACTAAAATAATATGATTTTACTGTTACAGGATAGTCATGTTTGTATTTCTATTTCTCTAATATTACAGTGCCTGACACTGCACAGTGCCTGAACTTGCTTGTTAACAAAACTTCAATGAATGCTTTAATTAAGAACTGTCACACTTTTGCAGCCTGTGATTTTGTATGCTACTAACAGGAAATAAGGTTGTCAAGGGAACACTGTGGTTAGTACAGTTAAAAGTTTATTTTCAGTTACTATAATTCTAAGGGTCTATTTCGAAATATTTCAACAGCTTATATTGTGGGACTTTGTTGCCATGGAGTCATTGCCATTTTTAAAAAAAGAAATTGCTGGATTGTCCTAGTCCTGGGCTACGTCCCTACATTCATGTACCTTTAATACCTTGACATGCAGGTATGTCAAATGTCTTATTGATTGAACCTGATGTTAGGTGCAAATAAAAATTTTAATATATATATATATTTGTAAAAATTGCTGGATAAAGGACATCTGACATTTAAACATATAGTTTTGATTTTAAATTTAGATTAGTCAATTACCTCATTTGAACTGGCATAGTTCATCATGGGATAAAGTAAAGAAGACTAAAGTATGCACATTATTAAGTTATATCTCACGGGTCATTTTTTCATTTCTCAACAGAGATTGAAAAGAAAGAAAAAAAAAATTGAAAAGAAAGGCACTATTCCATGGAAGGCAATTGGTGTAATGGAAGTACATGAAGCACACTCTCACTGAGCACTTTATTAGGTATTTATTAGACTTATTCTTTAGACTTCTACTGCTGTAGCCTATCCACTTAGAGTTATGATGCACTGGGCGGCTGGTAGCATAGTGGTTAAGGTACATGACTGGGAGCCACAACGTCAGTGGTTCGAATCCTGGTCGAGCCACAATAAAATGATCCGCACAGCCGTTGGGCCCTTGAGCAAGGCCCTTAACCCCACATTGCTCCTCGGGCGCTGCACTGTGGCTGCCCACTGCTCCTAATAACTAGGATGGGTCAAATGCAGAGGCCAAATTAACCCACAGGGTTCAATAAAGGGTATATTATTATTATTATTATTATTATGTTTAGAGGTGCTCTTCTGCATACCACTGTTATAATGTGTGGTTATTTGCGTTACTGTCACCTTCCTGATAGCTTTGACCTGTCTGGCCATCCTCCTCTGACATCTCTCATTGACAAGACGTTTCTGTCTGCAGAACTGCTGCTCACTGGATTATTATATTATTTTTTTTGCACCATTCTTTGCAAACTCGAGAGACTAGAGCGGTGCATGAAAATCCCAGGAGATCAGCAGTTTCTGAGATACTGAAACCACCCTGTCTGCCACCTACTCTCATTCCATGGTCACGTGGGTCACATTTCTTCCCCATTCTGGTGGTTGATGTGAACATTAACTGAAGCTTATGACCCTCTCTTCTGACATCTCTCATTAACAAGGTGTTTTTGCCCACAGAACCGCTGCTCATTGGATGTTTTTTGTCTTTTGAACCATATACATGTAGTGTGTGGAAAAAATCCATATCGTAATGGCATGGGCTATGCATTGGTATTGAAATTGACATCACATTACGAATCATAAAGCAGCAGATACCTCTTCTATAAAAATAAGAAAAACACATCACCAAAGTTTGCACATTGTAATTGTTCAGTGAATGCACTGCAGAGCGATACAATGTGTCAGTTAATTCTGGAGAATTATTGCAGAATAAACTGAGAACTGGGATTAAAAAGTGCGAGTAGCCTACTGACTGTCCTCCTTAATTTCAGCATTAATTCAGCAGTCCTGAACGAACTCTTATGAACTCGGTGCTCCCGGTTCGCGAGTTCCACCACGCGCAGGCGCAGTGTAAACTGTCCATGCTGGCCATGCTGTCATCATCGGCGAAGTACTCTTAAGTTTCCTAATCAGTTCATGAACGCGCTTTTACGAGCGTCGATTATAAGGAACCCAGGATAGAAGAGGGAATATCGGACCACATTTAAAGGTACGTTTAGAAGAGACAAACAGTACATGCACGTCAGTCAGTGGTACGGGAAATAATTAGTTCCTGTACTACTGGCTGATGTGCACGTACTAAAGCAGTGCACTTCGATTGTAAGCCATCGTTAGCAGTAGTAGATGCAGCAAGAAAGCCTTTCGCTTACAATTAAGGCACATGGTAGCCTTTTAGTCAGCTTAATAACGCATTTTCTTGCCACACGGGCAATATAGCCATAATAAAGAGCCTTAACGACAATGCCGCTTGCTGAAGCAGGTTAGTTTCAAATGTATCTGTCGCCAATACCTCGCCATGCTGCTGTTGTCAGTTTATTGCTCGCTAGCTACCTTAGTTACCATTCTAATAAGGTAGCTAATTTAACGTCAAATGTCAACCAACGTTATCTGCTAGAGTTCATCATTTTATATATTGTGCTATGTAGATAGATGTAAATGACTTAGTCTAGACTATATATAGGTTATAGCTGGCTAAATATAGGCCAGGATAACGCTGTTCCTTTCATAATTATACCTTCATTTCACGTGTTTGATTTTGCTCTTACTACCACCAGGTAAACGTACAACGTCACTTTCTAGCGAAAAAAACAGGTCATCTAAGTTCGCCCGGCACTGAAATCGTTTAGTCTTCATTCAGAGTGTGGGAAGGGCAACAACGCGTGTTGGCAAAATGAAGTTACATGAAAAAACATGCCTCTAATTGATGGACAAAACGTTGTCAAAGACACGATGTTCTCCCGGTGAACCTTTTTTTCTTCTTCAAAAAAGCTAACTTGCTAGGTTTTTTGTTTTTTTTATTTTACAAAATGGCCATCCATTTAACAAACCGCAGCTAATCCAGGACATAATTAGTTAACATTGCCCATCGTCTCACTGATATAGTGTTCTTTTATTCTGTTTCCACGACAGAAGAGCACACGTGTTACAAGAACCTCACGTGTTCACCACGATACTATTCATAGCTTGCCTAGCTGATTTGCCAAATGAACCAACTGATTATGTCAATGTATACCTCTCTTTGCTTGTAGTGCGGTTCGCCGCAGCCAGCAGGATGACCGGAAAAAAAACCCCATCAAGCACGCTAAATGGAACAATCCGTAAACCATACACACATTTTTAGATTTAAAATTTAATTCATGTATAATGATGAAGTCTTATTTGAAAAGCAATCCAGATCAATTAACCCATGAGATGTTCAGGCTAACAAGTTTACCTGAGAACACTATGCCAGAATATGCCTATATATTAGATATTATATTATATATTATATACATTATAATATGCCTTCTGTCAATGCCTTCAGATTTATCCAATGGAATTTTTAGCTCAGAGAAATCATAACCAGGCTTGCTTATCTTGAACAGACATGCAAACTGCCCTTTGGTTATAAATGGTCTGCTGTAGGCTACTATAACCCTGTAAAGTTGTGCTCTGAGCACTTCCTGGTGTGGTTTTGTTTTCAGTGGCATTTCACACTAGACTAGTGGTGGCGAATGGACACTAAAGTTGCAGTACCTTTTGCCATTCTTTGCTGTTTGTCATGGTGTGTGTATGTACGGCAAGATCAAGCTACCTGCTGGATTTAGTTAATTTGTCTTGTTACATTTTTTTTAAATGAAGACTTTTTGAGTGGATCAGATTTACCAGATCAAGTAACAGAATGCCATGATTCACCTGCTAACTAAATGTGTTTTTTGTCTGAAAAAAAATAAACCCTTATAAAAACGTCTTGCTGAAAAATTCCCTCCTGTTGGTTATCTGTCCTACCTGTCAGAATTGACAGGTCGTTGCTGTCGTTGCAAATGGTTAGCAGTAGCATACAGGAGTTCTGTGTCCCAAGACAAGCTCAGCTCAGTAATTGCGTCACACCCCCTTATGTTTTGTCCGTCATTTATTTCACAAAACGTTAAATGAGACCCCAAATCTGCCATCTCAACACATTTTTCATTTTGCAGAATGACAGGTTTCCACAACACATCGACAGGTGCTTGAACCTATTGTCTTTGTCAGCGGGAGACTAGCTACCTGTGTACTTTCAAGTATGTTAACCTCTGTTAAATCCTTGCAGGTCACCATTTATAACGAGCCACAACCACTTGCTATGGAGTGCAAGCTCCCATGGCTAATTGTAAACCTAATTTTGCCACTGTGCTGGAATGTGAGATCTAGGGAGACACTGCGTTGATTATCTTGTGAATTGTTTTGAACATGTTATTATCACTGTAACTGTAGCTTTTCTCTAGGTGTTAAGTGATTTAGCAAGTGCTGTACAATAATCAACCTGGTGAGAACAGAATGGGTTGTTCTGCTGTTGTGAGAGGACCACCAATCAAAGGCACTCTGTTGTGTTTCTTGGTTTTATTATTATTCTTCTGTACATTTTTGTAGTTCTGCCAAAACTGTCTTGTCAGGTTTTCGTGAAACTTGGCACAGTCATAGACGGTGAATCCCAATGGTGATTGAGAAATTTTGGCCTCGATTGGCCACTTGGTGGCGCTACAGCAAAATTATTTTTTTCCTAAATTCCTCTCCCCTCCTAGAATAAAGTCATGACAGCCCCCAAAAAGTGTGTGCCGTCAGATTTGAATGAAACTTGGACTGTAGCATGTACTCGGTAAATATCAAAATAGTCAAACACAGTTAGACATACATTACTGCATCTCTGTCTAGAAACTAACCTTAAAAAATTGAAAATGGAACCCAACAAATATTGGAAATGGAAAATTTCCACTAAAAGTCTTTTTTTTTTTTTTTTGTAGAAACTTCATTGGCTGACTTTGTACCTCATTATGTGCTTTTGCATATGCATGTATTTGAGACATTGAGTGCCCCATAATTTCTGCTCACAGCTATATTTTCATGATATATTATATCAAGCCCAAGGAATAACTATAAAAAACAAAAGCAATATAGCATACCTTCTGCCTTTGGCCATTGTTTCTCTTCATTCACTGTTCAGCTCAGCTCAGTTACTGCAATAAGTGTGTCCGATTTTTGTCAAAATAAGCTCAGATTCCCACCCATTTAAATATTTAATAATTCCAATTATTATTTTTTGAGTAAGTAGGATTGGATAATGTTTCTTCGTGTAATACGACTTGGGCCTGCAGTCATTCAGGCATTGAATAGACCTCTATGTGTTCGCCTTTTCTCATCTGCCTCTGAGAATTTGGGTTGTGTTTAAAGTAGCCCACAGGCTTCCAGTGTCTATGTACCATGTACGCACTCTCTCTGTGCATGTGTCAATGTATAATCTCCCTATCTGTGTTCTGTTTTAGTAGTAAACACTGTGTAAGCTTAGTCAGGAGGTGACTATATCACAGACAGTATCTGTGGTGTATCTGCCGTCTATGTGTAAACACAGGAAAGAAAGGCTGAGACCCAGTGAATTTCCAGGAAGGGGCAGGAATGCTGATCAGTACGAAAGAAGAGTCGTTCTCTTGCGTCCTTGCTTCGGTAACATTCTAATATTAGTTGGCGCCGACTTGAGGTGTGAAAGGAGGGAAAGGTGTGGAGAGCCGGGGAGAGAGGAGACGTTCTGAGATTTCCCGCACAGCTCTGGCTGCAAGAACGTCCATATTTCCCATTTTAGACACACACCTTTTAGAGTTGCACAAATTAGTGGCAATAGGCTACGTCTGGAATGTTTGATTGAGTGCCGTGAGTTCTGTGGCGATGTTGAGACTCCCACTGGTATAATCATGTTCCCGACCGTTTATCACTGAGAACAGGTAGCTGGGGCATTCCCCACTAAAGGCTCAAACAGAAATGCCATCAATGTTAGTCATAATGGCAGTCCTTTGAGTATGGCAGCTGTCCTTTGAGTATGGCAGCTCTATTTCTCCAGTGTTCTGTAGTTACTTAACCTTAGCAAGATGAAATTGTAGTCCTCTTTTCATGGTGGTGTCCATACCTCCCGGAAACGGGCTGTTGGACACGTACCCAGAAAGCTACAGAAACTGCAATGGAGCATGGGAGTTCTCAGGGATGTAGGCTTGAGTTTTTAATGAGTTTTCTTTAACATAAAAATGACGAGATAAATGGGTAAATAAATTTTTTAGGATCATTAACGACAGAAGATGGTGGACATGTTTAGATATACAGTAGGCTGAATGTAATTGGATCAAGATAGAAGTAAATGCTAGTAATTGATGCACATGGAGCAATGTTGGCTCGCAAATGTTTATTTTCCACGTAATCCATTTAGCAAAGATCAGCTCTTGAATTGGTATTCACTGATAATTTCACAAGCATCCGTAAACATGTATGGGGCAAAGCAGCGCACTAGCATGGTGGTTGCTAAAAGGAGGGGCACGGGAGATATTTTATGTGTGCAGTGTGTCCCTGGGCTTCCGGTATCTGACGGCGCTCTTTTAAAGCAGTGGATGCTCAGCTGTGTGGTGTTTATGTTGTACTGACCCTGACTGGAAGAAATCCCATACCCGCATATTCTACTGTAGACATAACTGGGCCTCAAAATGCTCTGCACAGAGCTTCCTCTTCTTCACAGATCGCCCCCTTCGTGAAGTTTAGTCTCTGACAACCTTGTCTGATACTGTCTGCTGCCTTTAGTCTTTCGTGGGAAATAGTTTTGGGAACAGACGTCTCGGTATCCGGCTTATCGGATGGCAAAAGCGTTTGCCTTCTGATGTCAGCAGCTGCAGGGATCCTCTTGGCAGAGCTTTCCTCCCACATCTTGACTTCTTGTCTTGTCTTCAAAGAGCCGAATGACGGCTCCCACTATGTGAAACATCGTGAGAAATGGAGTGTGTGTTGGCCTCTGAGTGCTACACTACCCTGTCTGAGCTACCACTGGTCCGCCATCTTCTCATGCTGTCAGTGGGGGAACTGCCACTGGTCCGCCATCTTCTCATGCTGTCAGTGGGGGAACTGCCACTGGTCCGCCATCTTCTCATGCTGTCAGTGGGGGAACTGCCACTGAACCGCCATCTTCTCATGCTGTCAGTGGGGGAACTGCCACTGAACCGCCATCTTCTCATGCTGTCAGTGGGGGAACTGCCACTGAACCGCCATCTTCTCATGGAGGAATGTGATGGATTATGATGAACTTCTGCTTGGGAGGGGCCTCAAAGAGGCCTGGAATTGGATTTGTAGCAATTGTGTATGTGTGTGTGTTGGGTTATTGCGTTGCATGATGCTGTAAATCACATTCATATTTCCATGCGATCAAAAATGCTTTGGCAACGGCTCCAAGGCCAGCTTGATAAGTCGAATGCACAACAATGGTGCATGGACAATACCAAACAATCACCAAAGGCCTCCTGCTTTCACTGACAAAGCTTCCTGCCTTAAAATTCTGAATATTCCCAGGCATATCCAGGAAAGTAGATTACAAGGGGACAATTATAATTCTGACATGGTTCGAGAGCATACATCACTGTATGTGGGCACATGCTCAGTGTGGTGGCACGCAACTGCTACGCTATCTTATTGGAATGCCTTGTAGGCCCATTTTTTATTGCATACAATATTATAAAGGACAATGTGTTCATTTCTTGTGCCAAACTATACCAGGGAGGGCAAGTATAGTCCACATATGACCTGTGTCATGACCTTAGAGCAGTGGTCCTCACTCCTGGTCCTGGAGAGCTGCAGGGTGTACTGGCTTTTGTTGCTACTCTTCTCAATTTACTCTTGATCAATTAAAGCACTTAATTACACATTTAATTCACCTCGCCTGGTTTCTTGGATCTGAATTGGTTGCTGAAATGCAGGCAAAAACAAAAACCAGCACACCCTGTATCTCTCCAGGACTAAGAGTGAGGACCACTGCCTTAGAGCCAATACTTTGGCTTCCCTGGACCAGAGAAAGTCCAGTAAAGGCTGCAGTGTTCCGGATGCTTCCTACCCCTGCGGGTGTCCTGGTAGAAAGCAGCAGTGTCTTGGCGTGATACTGCATTGTCATTCCCTGGTTATCTCAGCAGGGAAATTCGCTGCTAACAGGAAGAGCATACAGATGGACAAACACATTGGTATGTCTAGCACTGTATGCCCTGGTGTGAAATCGGGAATCATCAGTTAAATCCAATAAAGTCCCCTACCGGAGAATTAATTCCTTCCTGACACCAAGCATCTCAAACCCTTTGGTGGATTTTTGTGGTTTCCTTTCAATCAGCGGGTAATTCAGGCCCTCGAAATGAGATGTGTGGACTCTCAGCCAGTCAATGACTTGAATTAAAGGTTAAGTACAAAAATAAACTGAAACCGGAAGCCACTGCAGTCATCCAGGATTTCCTTGAATCAACAGGCTACGTTAAAGCAAACAGGAACAAGTGTGCCTGCTAGGATTTCTTTGACATTTTGATGACGTAGCATGTAAAAGCTTGCGGGACTTGCCAACCTTTTCAGTTTGTGTCTGTTCTTTTGACTTTCCCGCGGAGGTCGTGCTTGAGGTTTGAGCGCCCCTGACATGTTTGCCTACTCTCTGTGTACCTCTTCTCACCCGAATTTTAAACCTGAAAGCCTATTTGTCAGAGAGAAGAGAAGTCTCCTTTGATAGGTCGCTTCAGTCTCGTGTCCCCGGCCGCTTTGTTCTTGGCCGCGGAGGTGGAAAGCCCCGAAAACGCTGGTCATCGATGCGTGCGCTTCGGCGCTGAACGTTCATGGGAGTTGGTCATTGTGAAATTGGCAGTCGGTCAGTCACCGGTTTGTTTTCTTGGCGTTGTCGGCTCAGAGCGTGTCGCACAGCCGTGGCTCTGGCCGGGCTCCCTAGGCCTGACACCTACGGGGGATGTCATAAGACTGCAAGGCTTTTCTCTCACCTTGCCCTTTGTCATTACTTCACTTCCTGTGTGGAGAAGGCTGCCGCAGTCGCCGGGGCGGTAGGAGTTAAGCGTTCATGCCAGGTTTCTTGCCCACTGTGCAAAGGTCAGGGCTGTTATTCCATCTCCCCGCATTACTGCCCCAGGTAGCCGTGTGGGGCTATGAATGGCTCCATTGATTGGCGTTTGAAGCCTCTCCGGGAGTTTTCCTGCCCGGCAGCACGCAGAAAACAACCTCAAGGCAGTCGGAAAGTTTTTAAAACCTGAGTGTCCACTGCCTGGTGCCTTGGAAATCCACCGTAGGAATTCTCCAGCTTCCTTTTGCTGAGACGTGTAAAAGGGTTTGGCTCTCATGGTAGAACCATTGGGATTGCTTAAGTGGATTTGTCATTGATGTCAAGATGAGGTTTGTCAGTGTGTGCAGGTGCGTGACAGGTCATGTCATAGAGGTGAGGGCCCTCAGGGTAGTTGAGGTTTGATGCAATATTGGGTAATTTTTCGTCTGTTGATGTGGCTAGATGTGCCTGTTCTTGTCATTATGTGTTCTTATGTTGGTACATTGTGTCCTATTCCTAAATTCTGAGCCTCGATAAGCTTCCCACCCTTATCCTTGTTTATTCTTGTGCTGTCATATGAAGCAACCTTGAAATGTCCCGGCCCTTACATTCGGGGCCCCCACATAGACTCCCCCAGTTTGTTGTCACTTGCGGTGAACGGTTGGCATTTATATAGCACCTTTAGCCTAAAAGAATTCTGTACAAGTGATTCACCCATTCATACACACAATCACACACCAACGGCGATCAGCTGCCTTGCAAGGCAGCAACCAGCACATCAGGAGCATTTGGGGGTTAGGTGTCTTGCTTGGGGACAATCGAACCGGCAACCCTCCGACTGCCAGACGAGTGCTCTTACCGCCTGAGCCAATGTCGCCCGGTGGAATGATAATACTCATAAACATGACAAAACATGACCGAACCACCCTCTTACCCTACCAGGAGGGCAGCCTGTGATCCTGAAGAGTAATGGCGGAGTGGGACCACCTCTAGTTGGAGCGTATGGTCGGACGTGTCTAGGTAGTGGCAGTTGGGCCAACCGGGCATAATTAGCTTTTATAGCATGTCGCACACCCCTCTAATCCCTTTTGGATGTGCTCTTTGTCCAGGTCTTATAGTGGGCACCACTTGGATGGTTAGGGAATGACAAACAGGGGGCTGGCTCCATGCCAATGCAGCCCAGTTCTTTTCCCCAACTATATGCTGTACTGTGGTGCTGGAAATAACTTCAGCCATCAAATGGGAAGCATTTAGGATTCTGCAGACATAGGAAAAAAGCCATAAATGTTTTCATCCTCCCTTTGAGTCATAAGAAGTGATCCTGAGTTCATCCTTGGGTCCTTTGAATTGACTGCTTTTAGGGCATTTTCCTTCCTTTTTTTAAAATGGTGTTTTCTTTTTGAAGGCAGAAGGTGTCTGTGTGGATAGCTTTCAGTAGAAGTAGCTGCAGACTGCAGAAAGGATCAAATATGTAATCTTTTAGGTTAAAATAGCATGGCCATATGGGTGTTTTTTTCACAGTATGTGAAAAGTATGTGGCATAATGATAGTTTTCAACAAGTAACCAGGCGTTCTCTGAAATACAGCTAAAAGCTACAAGAGCCTTATTTTCCAAACTCTAGTTGTTATTTATCTTCAGGGAGACTTATCTAGTATTATCTACGAGTGGCCTACTTATGATACCTTGGGAAAAAATGCAGGGCAGAAGTCTTGCATCATTTGGCCCTCCTGAAGTTAAACATTTACATCCATTATGCCATGTATTTATGGGGATAGTGAATGTCTACCATGTGACTCCCATACATCCCACTGCTAAACCCTAAAAGTACCTCTGATGGATATGAAAAACAAATTAAAATAAAGAAATACATGTAAAAAAATTGCTGTTCACTGTTCTCTTCACTGTTGCTAAACTATTGAATTGACTTATTGGTCATGCTTTATGTGGACTGTATGGAAAATGCATTCAAAATCTTTATTCATTTATTATGTTTTGTATTCTCATTCATGCAGAAGTTATTGTTCAGTGACAAAGTATATTTGTACAAACCTTTTTCATGCTTTGTTTAAGCGCTGCTTTAGTGTTCCGCGGCTTCTGATTGCACGGAAACCTGTCCTGCTGAGCAAATGGGAAACGGTTTGTGTTACCCCATTGTGAGGTCATCGCAGCGAGAGGCCAACATGCGTCTGGGGTCAGGGGTCGTCCGAGGTCAGAGGTCGTGTGAGGTCAGCGTCTGAGACCTGAAGACAGTGGCAGCCTTAATTTGCATGGCTGGGGAGGGGAAAGCCCCCCCCTTCTTGGCTGGGCTTCAGAAGATGCTGGGTTCTTGGGCCAGCCTCTGAGCAGCTGCCTGAGTTGTAGCTCTGATCTCTACGGTATTTGGCTGGCTGGAGTTCAGACGCAGGAAGAGAGGGGGTAATTAGGGTGTTGCGACCCCACCCTTGGACCCCCCCTCCCTCCACCCGCACCGCCATCCTTCTGTTTGGGCAGCCGGCTCATCCCCACCGTGGGGGTGTGCGAACCTGGCCTTTGCGTCCACGGCGCTTTGTTCCTATGATCCTACGGGAAACGGCCGTGCGCACCGATAAAGCCGGCTTCAAACGGAGACCCCTGGCAGGGAGAGACCCTTCCTTTATTTACCATTCAGGCCGTTTGTGCTTTTTGTTTTGTTTTGTCTTCTAGTTTTAATGGCTATGTCGGCGGAACAACGCACCCGCGTGTATGTCATCGACCCGTAGTTAAGGGTCGCTCATGACCTGCTGTGATCGACGGTCCCGTGTTCCCCAGGAGAAACCTGGACTCAAAAAATAAACATCAAAATAATCAAGCGTAGGGCCACCTGCGACAAGAGACTGAGGAGCACACACAGCAGATAAATGCACTCCGTTTAGTTGACGGGGGAGACTGACGTTTCGATGTCAAACAACATCTTCAATAAAATAACGTTGGAACGCAGTCTCGTATAGTCTGTCCAGGTTGTAGAGCACCTCTCTGGTCCTCTTTTTTTGGCTGGCTTGTAGCACGTTAGCTGTTTTCCGTCCATAAGTGGCAGCTGAATCTCCCTCACCTTAGTCGACAAGTATGGAGGAGGCCTGCCTGTCCAGCGTGTGTGGCTAGCGGCTAACGGCTAACACTACTTGTGCGGCCAGTGGAACCATCCATCCACTGGCCCCACAGCATCCATCTTGGGAGCCTTTGCACTCAAATCGCCAGGGAATGGGAGGGCCAGGGTGAAAGGTTGTGGATGAAATTCACCTGGCCGGGTAACCTCAACTAAATGATTAGGGACAGGGACTTTGGGTTCTTGGCACATTTTCTTTGGCCATGCAGCTTACGAGAATTAGATGAGGAGTTCTTTAACATTAAGCAAATTGGAATTATAGTAATGATGATGATGATGATGATGATAATGATAATAATGCTTTGCATTTACATAGCACTTCTCACACTGAGTGCTTTCCACCAACGTGTGACCCCCCACCAGGGTGATGCACGGCAGCCACCTTGCACCAGAAAGTCAGCTGTGGTGGAGATCATCGAACCATCCGCCGTCTATAGGGCCCTGTGCCGTGGCTATTAATAGATTTCAGTTATTCAGGTTTATCGCAATGGCAGCTAACATTAGCCTTAGCTGACTTTTTTTTTTAATGTGAGGTCACGCCCTCCACGAGTCACTTGCTGTAAAGCGACGGGCTTATGTCTCATTGCGCATAGCTCTGTGTAGCCGCCCGAATGTGAATTCAGCTGTGCCACACAGCCAACAGAGTCATGTTCTGCGGAAAGGAAAGTAGGCTAAAGATCGAGGTCTCACTACCTGGTGTAAACCAGAATATGTGCTGCCGCTTAAAAATAATAATAAAATGGCAGCTGGCAAAGAGTGCGACGAAAAGGACAATAGCCTACTCCATTTATATGAGAGAAATTCGGAATGTTTTCTGTTATTGATCGTGTAACTGTCTAAATAACCGATTACGGTTTTCAAAATATTGCAAAAATTAGATTTTTGTGAAATACGTTCATAATTAGATTTTCCCCAAAGTGAACACTTATTTATAATATATAACAATGTATCGCATTTCCATTAGGGTTTTACGTGGTATTTTATAGTTTCAAAAAGGGCAAATGCAAATTATGCTGGGTAAGAGGCTTTTTCATGGAAATGGCCTATTTGAAGGTCTAAATTTCTCAGAGCTGGGCTAATCCATTGTAATCCCGCAGTTAAAGCCGTGCGCATTATCGCCTTGACCTTTTATCAAGGATTCTGATCCTGTCTGTTCAGCAAACTCAGTTACCGGGGAATAAACGTTCCGTTAAACTTCAGGTTTTCAGACACAAATGGTGCTGTAAAAATAGTAATAGGCCTACGTTTTTCCTCATCCTCAATAGTACAAACAACAACTACAACAAAAAAAGAACATTTCAGGAGATAAAATGTGTTTCCACAATGGAAACGCATGGATTTCCGCTGTGGAGTGCTTTCGCTGTAGGGACGGCTAAGGCACTGTGGTTTCCCACCTGTTGCTCTTACGTTCTGCCTGAACAAATAGCGCGGCTGCGCGTGTAGCGGGAAGAGGAAAGGGAAGGACAATTAGGTGGATTAAAGCCACGTATCCTGCAATTTAAAGGAGGGGGCGGGGGGTGAGGCCATTGTGTCCCCTGAACCGACGGTCCCGCTTCTGTGCGATGCAAGCGTTCATTTCCGTCTCCATGGGGACGGCGCTGAGTACACGATCTTGAATTCTTGTGTACGCCGCGATGTTCCTTGTCCCATTACAAGGAAGCTAGTTTTTCACCACGTCATTGTTTTAATAATTTGTACCAGCCAATTTTTTTTCAACCTCAAAGCTATAATAAAGAAAAGGAGCATTCATCCAGTAGCCTGTCGTTGTATTTAGTAACAACAGCAGTGTGGTTCAGTTGTGAGCGATGAGTGTTTGTATTGTAGTGTGTTAGTTTGTCGCCCAGTCAGTGTGGCGTGAGGTCCAATGATTCCATTGTTCTGTTGCTATGGGCAGGCTAAACATTCTGCTGGAGCTACTCCATTAGAAGGCACTATGTTGAATAGTTGTTTCTTCACTGACCCTAGAGTTGAGTTCCCTAATTGTAATTAATTGGAAGACCTGACTTTACACACTTCTTTTCAACCTGCATTCAGTGAATCCTTTTCTAACTGCGTTTTAATTTAATCTCCTGTCTATTTTAATGACGCCGTCAAATTACAATTTTTCACCTTCAATTTGGCTCATTACCTTCAGTGAAGTGGTGGAGAACTAGATCTGGAGTTAGGGTAGAGCGAGGTTGGGCAATCAGTCTGGCCTGTATGGGGGGAAAAAAAAAGAGTCTAACATGTCATTGAAGGATAAACTCTGTGGCGAGATTAAATTCTGTTTCACTCAAAGACGTTCTCAATGGTGAATGAAGATTAAGATCTTCCGTGCTTACTATCTGTGACTGCCTTTCTCTGGCTACAATATAAACTGCTTTACCATTGAAGATAAAGCTGCTTTTAGAAACGGTAAGCGGATAAGGCTATTCATTACAACTGCTGACAGCTGGAGGTGCCCGTCACGTTCTTTTTTTCCATTTTTTTAAACGAGTAGGAAACTACTGTAGGTGCATTTTTGTGCTTTATGGAAAAAAAATCCCAAATGTACCTAGAAAGTTCATGAATATTCTCAGTGGGTCCTAATGAGTACCTTTTCCATGCAAGAAAGCTACAAAATTGTATATTACATTACATGACGTGTTATTTAGCTGATGCTTTTATCCAAAGCGACTTACAGTTGATTAGACTAAGCAGGGGACAATCCCCCTGGAGTAATATGGGGTTAAGGGCCTTGCTCAAGGGCCCAACAGCTGTGTGGATCTTATTGTGACTAGCCTATACTGGGGACTGAACACCAACCGTGTGGGTCCCGGTCATGCACCTTAACCACTAGGCTATATTGCTAGCTCGGGGTAAAAAAAAATAGTTACCACTCCAGTGGCGAGCATTTCTACTTTTTTCATACCTTCATTTCTGAGAGTGTGTTTGGCCTTTTCACGACAGCATACATTAACGTATGCATACCATGCATTCAACTGTGCAATCAATTATGACTTGAGAAACAGGGCTATTAAAACAGACTAAGAAGGTTTGTGAAGACCGCAGAGCAGTGTTGTTTATTTATTTACACAACGCTCAAGTAAAGTACGACAAGATAATACAAGGCGAGGTAAGATAAAACTTTTACTGGGAATTATCTTTTGTGGTGGGAATTGTGGCATAGTCAATGACAGTACAATTTAAAAAGTGATTTAAAAACCAGGACTCACCTAAGGCTCATCTGCAGCGGGATATAGGCTATATCATTATTTATATATCATTTCATGGGATATATATCATTTGCTTCGTAATTACATCACTCCAGCATATTTCAGTTGAGTTAGGGCAGGCCTCTCATCGCAGGAATCTCATGACTATCGGGTTACTCCCCTGTATAATCTGGAAGTGCTTTCCGCAGTTTTAAAGAGCAACAGAGAGGAAAAGGCATACAGAAAGAAAAACCATACTACTGACATACTGAAAGCCAATTTGTAAGGAAGTAGTAGCAGTAGAAGACATGGTGGTTAAGGTGCATGACCGGGATCCACAAGGTTGGCGGTTCAATCCCTGGTGTAGCCACAATAAAATCAGACCGCTGTTGGGCCCTTGAGCAAGGCCCTTAACCCCACATTACTCCTGAGGGACTTGTCCCATGCATAGCCTAATCAACTGTAAGTAATGTTGGATAAAAGCATCAGCTAAATAGCATGTGATGATGGTGTTAAAAAAACCTGTCAGAATCTTGTCAGAGGCATAAGGGGGTCTTGTGTCCTGCTGATAGCATGACAGGGTGAATTATTGATTCAGTGACTTGATGCAGTGGTGCCTTCAATGCAGTAGCATACAGTGGGTTACTAGCTTGTTCTAGAACAGGGGTCGGCAACCCTGGTCCTGGAGAGCCGCAGGGTGTGCTGGCTTTCGTTGTTGCTTGGCATTAATTGATCAATGAAAGCCGTTGATCACACAGTTAACTCGCCTCACCTGGTTTCTTGGGTCTGAGTCGCTTGCTTATTTTAAGGTGGAGACGAAAGCCAGCACACCCTGCGGCTCTCCAGGACCAGGGTTGCCGACCCCTGTTCTAGAATAATCTTCATCGTCTAGATCCTCTAATCATTTATTATTGTCATAAGCCTCCCCTTAAGACACAGTTCAGTAAAACCAAATTACAAGCAATTATAAGACTGGTCCACACCAAGAATAATAACTATAAATATGTGGTTTTAAAAATCATTCTAGCTGAAGTCCACACCACAGCTATAACGACAATGACAGTGATGAACGATATCGTTGGGATGACTTTCAGAGCTGCACGAACGATAAAACACTGACAGCAAATCAAAATCCATCGAATTTACAGGAAATCATGTGCAAAACGGCAGGTGACATAGCCGAGAGACTATTTACAGAACGTTATCGTTCATCTGGGTGGATGTTATCTTTATAGTGTCTAAATCGGGGTCCTTGCTCCAGGGTTGAGTAGTGCGGGCACAACATTTGTGTTCCCGTGTGGCAGAGTTTCAGTGTAAATGTCATCGCCAGCGCTCCTGGAATGCCGTGTCTGGAGCGCTCGATATGGTGCGATGCCAAGCAACAAACCGTGACCGCGGGACTCCTCCCCGAAAAGCGGGTATATAAGACCCAATTACGCTGAACGAGGAGCAGATAATGTATGAGACCGCGTAAGTGGCGTAAAGTGGGCTTCGATAACGGTGTCTGCTGGCAAATGAACCAGCCAATAACTGGCAAAGGCCTCATGTCTTACTGTAGACCACACCACACTATTTAGTGGTATACTGTATCTAACAAGTCACAAATTGTCTTTTTCAGCGAATTACTGGCAGTATTTACATGATAGAAATGTGAGGAGTAAATTCACTCGCTCATTGAGAGGAAAAAGGAAGGAGGTTTTGGCGGAATAATGAATAATTGCGAGGCACCGGGTTCAGTCGCTGTTCTTCACCCGTTCGCATGGAAATATTTCAGAAATATTGTAAAAGTGTCCATGTGAATTTTCCAGCTATTGACGAATAGCTAATTTAAAAAACATATATAATCAGCTTGACACTGTTTTTTCCGGAGGGTAGTGGGAAACCTGTACAAACACGTGTGAGTCCTGTGCAAACATATTTGACTAAATGTGGGCTGGCCTATATCTTACTGCCTCTTTCATAATCGCTCTCACACTGATAAACTGTTCCAAGTTCTTGCTTCCTCTGACTCGACACACCTTTGGTGTTGACACAGTTGCGTTCTACAAATGAACTTTGTGTGCGTGTGCGTGTGCTCCAGCAAGGAAAGATATTCATGTTTTTACCTCTGTTCCTCGTCTAATGGGCTTGAAATATGAGGACTATATAGAATATTTGTTTTATGTTGAATTATAACTCCGCGGCAGATTTAAAGAGAATTAACAATAATAATTCTAATAATAATTATCTGACGCTTTCATCGAAAGCGATTACTGTTGGTTAGACTAGGCAGGGGACAATCCCCCTGGTGCAATGTAAGCTGTGCGGATCTTATCGTGGCTACACCGGGGCTTGAACCTCCAACCTCCGTGGGCGAGGTCATGTAGTTTACCCACTAGGCTGCATGCTGCCTTACAAACAAAATGTGAATAGCAGTGTGGCGTATGAAAACAAAGATAAACAAAGAAAAACCCTAAAAAGACACAGGGGTGGGGTTGAATACAGGAGTTTCATCGTATGTTGGGATAACACGACATACACCAGCTGTTTCCTTTCCCAGAGAGAGAGCGAGAGACTGAAGACTGAGCAGCTCTTTGAGAAACCCGGTCCGGAGCTCCGCTGAGATCAAACCCAACGTCGCTATACGTCCCCGGCTGAACAGCGCGGGCCCCTTTGTAGTACAGGATGTATATGCAGCGCTGGGCTGGATGACCTATAGTCCCTTATTGTGTTCCCAGCTAGGCGGCTAATCGATGACTTAACAGGGAGCGTTTATCGGCGCGCCACAGACGCCTTTCACATCCGTCCCGGGGTGGACTCTCACGTAAGCTCCGGCATCGTACGTGTGCGTTAGCCACGCCGGAGAGGGAGAGGGAGAGGGAGAGGAGAGGAGAGGAGAGAGGGAGGAGGAGGGGGAGCTCAAGGGAGGAGGGGGAGGAGGAGGAGGAGGAGGAGGGGGGGGGGGGTGCCGGCTGAGGGGAGGGGCGGATCTCGGGCCAGCCAATAGGCACGAGCCTGAACTCGGCAATTCGGGCCACGGTGCCCCCAGAGGCTGCCGGCCGAGGAACTGCGCGAAACATGAAACGCAACGCAAACTTTTTTCAACACTCTCGCTCTCTCTCTCTCTCTCTCTCTCTCTCTCGCTCTCTCTCGCGCTCTCTCATGCTCTCTCTCTCTCTCTCTCTCTCTCACACACTCTCTCGCTCTCATGCTCTCTTCCTGCTTGGTTGAGTGAGAGCAGCTGTTTTTTTTTTTTTTTTTTCGGAAGCAGTGATGTCTCTGTGAGGTCAGCGCTGGCGTTGGGGGGTCACTGCAGACCCGCCAGGGCTTAGGCCAGACAGAGACCTCGTCGCCACGGGCAGTGCGTCTCTATAAACAGCCCGCTCCTGGAAACCAAACGCGCGCCTCCAATCGGGACGAACGCTGTCTGAGCCGCCACGCCGAGCTCCACGCACTTCAGCGACAGCAGCGGTGCGACTCGCGGTCCGAAGGAATCCGTCTGCCCGTGAGAGGTAGGGCGACAGCTTAAGAAAGTAAAGGTCACCGCTACGCTTGGAAGATAGAGGAACACCGTGGCGGATTTGGGTCTTAGAGGCGATGCAGGTGGATTAGCTGCCAACAGCAACAGTTTAAACCCTTTAGTGTGTGTGCGCATGCATCTTAATGACAGGCATGCAGAAGCCGCTGTTTGATGTTTGGGTTTTGTTTTTGTTTTTTTTAATCTGGGTTTATTTCCTTGAAAGAGTTCATGTTTACTGCATCTCCCTGGTGTTGAATGCAGCTGAACACAGATGTCGGTGATAACGACTTTGCGGGCTGCCTCTGTGTACCATTCAAACCAACATGAAAACTGAGGTGGAAATGAACACTTGTTGAGCAATGTTATTACTAAGGCAGAATTTAATATACTTTGACTTCGACTCAATTCACTTTAAATCTAGGTCAATTCAATTTGTCCTTTTACAAAAAAAAAAGCTTTCACTGTTCAGTTTCACAAGCTTTAACTATTTTAATCAAAGTTTGGACTTGATCATCTCAAGTTCCCTAATTATGTTTGGGAATTCAGTATTTTACCTTTCTTGAGCACATGGCCATCAACTTGGTTTTTTTTTTCAGTGAGGAATTTGGGGAATAAGTGTGTGTAGGGAATGCGCGGGATTGTATAGGCAATCCCCCGTCAGGGATGATGAGTTGGCCAGATGTGCTGCAGCCGGTTTAGTGGGAATTTGACCCCTGCTCTTTTGAGGAGAAAAATAATGTACTAGAATAACGACTAATGTAGCTGTTAACATGAATTGATGTACAAATAATTTCATGCTTAATGTAACTTAATGTAACATGCATTAACTAACTTAGTTGTTAATGTATTTATTAACTACTAACTAATGTATACACTGCAAAAAAAAATGAGTCCATATAAGTATCTTAGACTTTTTAGAGTCTTATAACTGTAAACAAGCTAATAAAAAAACCATCTTAAGTCTTATTACCAGACTAAGACATTTTTTTTTGCAGTGTAACACTTAGCAAGGGACAGATGCTGATTGGCTTCTCTCCAGGGCCTGTCCCGCACGCGTTCAGTCCCAGCGCACCCCAGAGGAGGGGGGGAAGGGGCCGTAGCTTTAAACTCCCTGGCCGCGCGTGTGCACCGTGGCCCTTTTCGGAACGCGCCTGCTCCCTGTCCCGTTTGGGGAATAACATGTGCCGGCAAGCACTTAACATACCCCCCCCCCCGGCCCACGTTCTGCAGCTATGCGGCCCCCGGGCCAGTACAGAACGATCCTCTCCCCTGGCCCCAGACTCCCCAGCTGCGCGGGGGCCACCGACCATGCCTAATTCTGGACGCCCCGGCCTACCAGGGGGAGCTATTGTCGGCCCCTTCCATCGCGGTATATCTCGTGTCATTTAATACTCCCCGTCTTTAAATAAACCTACCGCTGCATTTTTAAAAATTGAATGCAAAGGTTACGCTACCTCGGTTTAAGGTCTTTGTCTGCCCGTCCAAGTGCCTACTGGGGGACAGGTTGTGCCACCCCCCCCTCCCCCGTCTCATGGGATGCCCGTGTCCTGTTCCAGAGTTATTTTTATGAGCATCCCAAATGTCAATGAAGTTGACTATTGGCTCGGTCAATTCACTTTATCAAATTGAGCCCCAATGAGCAGTTATCTCGCTCACCTCCTGGCTTGATAAACACATGAACAAATATTGAAGCTTCACAAACGGATGCCATCTGAATCCACTGCCCTGGCTCCCACCCAGCCATGTTAATTATTAACTCTCTTGTTTAGAGTTTATAGAAGTTGATTGAGACCCTTGTTGTTTTGACTTTGAACTTTACAGTGTTCGTCCCACCTTAAAGCCTTAAAGTGTGTTAAAGCTATATAGGATGTTGCAACTTCGTTCTTGTTTGATTTTAATTGCTATTGTATTGTAAAAATGTGATTATGATTCTGATAAGAACAATGGGGAAGGTTGGCTTAGTTGGTCTGATGCTTTTGATGGCTGTTGTGAAACGGTCCTGAAATCCTTGGCGGGGCAAACCTAAACATTGTGTGTGTGTGTGTGCAGTGTGTGTGTGTGTGTGTGTGCAGTGTGTGTGCAGTGTGTGTGCAGTGTGTGTGCGGTGTGTGTGCGGTGTGTGTGCGGTGTGTGTGCGGTGTGTGTGCGGTGTGTGTGCGGTGTGCGGCGTGTATGGTGTGAGTGTGAGGGTGTGTATTTGGTGTATGTGGTGTGTGTGTGTGCTTTTTTTTCTGAAAGAGCAGAGTGTGGAGACACTGTGCCAAGAAGGGTTCATTATAAAATCGAGTTCCCTGGGAGCAAGATTTTCATAAACCCCACCCTCGCTAACCGAATGGATAAATTCAAACATGATATTTCAACACTGTTCAAGGTATTGGCAAACATGCAAATTCTTGCCGTTTTCAGTTGGGCTGTATTCTTTAAATGCACTGTTGGTAAATACATGTAAATATATTTTCAAATAATTTTCATTTTAGTGAGGCTTTAATCTGGCCTCAGAGAAAGCCCTGTATTTACTAGTTTCTCATTAAAAGAATACCTTTCCAGAGACCGGATTTTCTAAGCGGGGGGGGGGGGGGAGGAGGGATACGAATATGTTGCCAATGACTTCAGGCAGAAGGAGTATTCTGTGGAATCATTGCTTTGTAATATCCATCATCTGCAGTGTCTAACTGTAGATCACTAAGAATCATCAGAATCATCCGCTCCCTTGTTACTTGGCAACCGCAGATGGTTCAGATGGCATGCCCAAGTTAAACTTTGACTGGGGTCAGGTTCAGGTGAAGCTGCCCGTCGTCTGGGCTACTGGGAGACAGCGAGGCATCAGACGGGTTTATGAAGGCAAGGGTCACGTTCATCCCGAAGCATTTCCCATGGAACGCTTCCCAGGGAAGCTCTCGGTGTCTGGAATCCCAGCTTCTGACTAAAGACGTTAGAGAGCGCGGCGTACACTTTATCCGTGTTTTAACCGCGGAAAGTGTGTAGGAGGCGCTCGGTTCATTGATTCATTGATGGCCTCCCTCACAGGGCCGAGCGTCTGGTTGCATGTGCGGCTGTGTGATGGCAGCTTGCCTGTGCACCGTGGCTTGGGCCGTTCATAGGTTGCCATGGCATCCAAGCCCGTTTCTGGAAACCCGTCTGGTGGAACAGGGCACTCAAGTGCCCCGACCCCATACAGAGCGACCGACTGTCCCGTTGTTCCATCCAAATTAATTGACTCCCTGCTTGCCTGTACCACACTGCACCCCTCCTCTCGAGGGTCTCGCCCCAGCTAAGGCAACCCCACTAAATCATCAGCTTCCACCTTTGGTTAGCGTTTCTCCCAAAGCCGTTAAGCTGGCAAAGTTCAGCCGCTGTTCCGGGGCTTGATTGATGGGTGCGCTTTACGGACCGGTCGCGGGGGCCCTTCAGCCGTGGGTCCGGCATAATTCATCACGCCCGAAGCAGAGGATCCTGGGAGTTGGCCCACGGAACCCCGGGGTGGGACCGGCGCTGTCGGGGAACAGTTTCCGCCATCCCAGATTTTTTTTTCTTTAGGTGATGGACGACCCCGTGTCCTCAGGCCCTAGCGGGGCAGCCCGTACTCGGGGGTGCGAGTGGCACGGAAAAACATGCCAATCACGTTTTCCAGGAACCTGGATGTGGCGAAACAAGGAGAGGGAGGAAACTGGCACGGCCGCAGCTCCGTGGTTTGTTGTTAACTTTGGGTCAGATTTCACACCGCTGGTTGGCTGCTAGGTCTCTGATAAGGGTTGATTTTGAAGGCATTCTGCGAATTCCTTCCTCGTTCGGCCCCGGCTGACTTCGCGTTAGGGGACCCCGGACGGTCCTTGGCCTTTTGGCAGTGTACCCCCAGGATCCAGAGGGGGAAGGGCGAGGTGTGGTCCCACTCAGGTTTATTACGACATGTGGTCTGTAGGTGCCCAGAGATTCCCAAGCTATCTTTATCTAACCCACCCACCGAATTCCTAACGTTGTGCTGAGATGTTCTCTTGTCGGCCAGTCCGGGGGCTTCTCCTTGGATCAAGGCCATCAGTGCTGGTTCCCAGGTTACACTGTAAGCCAGAGCTCAGGACTGCCTGAAGGAATGGCCGACTCAAAGTCCTGTCTCCGTGCCGCGCTTGTAATTGCACTCAAAGTTAAACAGTTACCGTTCAACATGCAGTAATGATGCAACTACAAGGCTGTTTACGTCCCCTCCCTCCCCTCCCCTCCCCTTTAACGTGCCGCTCTCGCTTGCTGCATGGTTGATATAGGCAGATCACTGGTTTTAGTGCTGCAGGCAAACTCAGGGGTTTTCATTTTCAGGGGTGTGAGCTCCTCATCAGGGCCCCTCTACTGAATCTTTGGATTCTTTGAAAACGTGGATTTTTAATTGCTTTTATTTTGGCAGAATGCAGCCTTATGGCAGAATGCAGTGTTGGTGTTTGGATGGTTGGGTGTACGGCCCGGGATAATGTGGGAGTGGCCTGCACTCACTCGGGAGTATAAAGTTCGTAAGGAGTCTTTAGCGTTCCGCAGTGTAATCTCCTGACCCAGTGTCTCCTCCTCCCTGCCGTTCGCAGACCGTTAGCAGACCAGCCCGCCGGAGAGAAACCCAGAGAGAGCAGTCATGGCACCGGCCGTCGGAGGACCCGTGGGGTACACCCCGCCCGAGGGCGGCTGGGGATGGGCGGTGGTGGCGGGAGCCTTCATCTCCATCGGCTTCTCCTACGCCTTCCCCAAGTCCATCACCGTCTTCTTCAAGGAGATCGAGGTCATCTTCAACGCCACCAGCAGTGAGGTGTCCTGGATCTCCTCCATCATGCTGGCCGTCATGTATGGCGGGGGTGAGTGTGGCCGCCGGGGCCTGGGAGAGGGAGGGGGGGCGACAGGGGGGCGGGGGGGTTGGGTTGGGGAAGAGCACCTTGGTGAAGTTAAGCCACATAGTCTATAGAACGGCAATCATCAAATCACGGTCCTTGAGGTCTGAGAACTCCTGGTTTTCCACCTTTCCTTTACCTGGGAGTGTGAAGACAGACTGTGGCCGGTCAGTAGCGCTAATTGTTCAGCTAATTAGCTGGGAGAAAAGAAAACCAGGGCTGGATTTGGATTTGATGTCAAGATTTGATGATTGCTACTATAGAACCTTCTATATCCTTCTACAGGAGGTTCTGGTTTACAGGAGTGTCCGTTGTCACGGAACATTACATTATATAATGGAGCGACTTTTTTTATTATACATCCTATCCTTTTTTACAGCTGGATATATACTAGAGCAATTCAGGTTAAGCTCCTTGATCAAGGGTTCGACAGCAGTGCCCTACCCACGAATGCAACCTGTGACCTGCAGGTTACAAGCACCACAAGCCTGTAGGTTCCCCACTATTGTCCCTTCACAAACAATCAGGACACGTTGAATTGGAATTGATCCCCTTTACTGAGAGGCGGGACTTGTGATGTTGAGCACTCAGAGTTCAGTCTGGTCAGTGGGAGGAGTTCAAGGAGACACTGGGGTATGAAAGATTGGGTAAAAAGGAGTGGGTTTTCGAGGCCGGTGTGCAGAGGCTTGCATGGGGGAGGACGGGAGGGAGGGTTGGGCCGCTGTTGGAAGACGGCCCAGGAGATGGGCCAACATGGCACGATGCCTCAGACTGAGGAAAGGGAAGTCTTGGACGCTGCAGCAGCCATCCAATCCGTAACCGGACGCCGCTTCTGTATCGAGTTACAACGCCGTGAGCGTAAATACTTCCAATTCGCAGGATGCCCCACGCTGTGCTTGAGTACAGTCTATTGGTTGTAATTACTGTCGGTTATTGATGCACATATTGGTCCGATTAGAAAGAATAGCTGTCCTGTCCTAGAGCTGTATCCTTCGTGGTCCTCCAGCATTGGCAGAGATGGACCGCTGGTGTTAGGTTAGGCTCGGTCAGGGATACTCGATCTTCCCAGAAAGGGCCGGTGTGGGTGCAGGCTTTTGTTCCAACCGAGCAGTTGCACACCTGATTCTGCTAATCAACTCCTAGAGTCTTTGCTTATTAGAATCAGGTGTGCCACCAGTCGGCTGGAACAAAAGCCTGCTCCCACAACGGCCCTTTCTGGGTAAGATTTAGTATCCCTGGCCGAGGTGGTAGGGCAGAAGCTCCAGGGGCTGGCCTGGCATAAAAGGGATGTGATGAACATGACCTGGTCACATCGCAAAGCCGCGTCCATCACACGGTCACATCCATCACACGGTTGCGTTCACACAGCCCGTGCAGGGCGTAACCCCGTCCCAGAATGCAGTGCTGCCGCTACACAATGCAAGGATGCAGAATTTCTCCTGATGCTGTCCAAAAAACTCGTTTTAAAAGTTGAACGAGTCCCCCTAGTACGGTGCTCGCGTTGAGTATAAAAAAACTTGGGCTGTTTCCATCTGTTCAAGGCAGTCCGAGCCAAAATATACAGTACGGTGCTCTGTACATAATGTCCCTATTGTTAAGAAGTGCCAAAAAAAAACATTGAAGATTGTGGTGAAATAAATGAGCCCATTCAAGTCTTCCTTCTTTTGGGTGTGATGCCTTTCTCCTCCTTTTTTGAAGTTTTGTGCTTTTGTTTTGTTAGAATTTTTTTGAACAAAAACGATTGTTTAAGTGTTTAAGCTGTATAGCAGAAGCTGTGAGAGAGAGGGAGAGGGAGAGAGAAAGAGGGAGAGAGAGAGAAAGAGGGAGGGAAGGAACACGGATTGAAGTTTGAATAGAGGCATTCGCCCCTGAAGGTCAAGTGCTGCTTGTTCCTGTATATAATCTTCCTGAGGAACTTCTCTCATCGAAACACTTCAAACGGAGAGAAGAAGCCGTCGCTCTCTGCCGCGGCCCGGCTCTCCTCCTCTCGCACCCGGAACCTTCCGACGGCGGCTTGAAAGAAAGCATTAAGATGAGGAAGCCGATAATCCTGGCTCTCGCCTTCAGTCGATACCCGCGGAGGGAGAAAGGCCCTTTCATGCGGCTCTCTGATCTGCTGTGCCAGTCTGATGCGCTCCGTTCTATTTAGGCCTACTTACATTTCTTAGATATATATATATATATATATATATAATACATATTTATTTTTCTCCCTTTGCTGCCTTGCGTTCCGGGTTAGCGTTCCGTCTCTGGCGGCAGGTGAACGAGTGAGGAAGAGAGAGATGGAGGTGAGACGTCGGCGCTCCGGGTCAGATGGAGGAGTCTCGGCGGCGGAGGGAGCTGTGGAAGCGCCTCGTCGGCCAGTCGACGGCGTCTCGCCTCTGTTTGGGCGTCTCGGCTCTGTTTGGGCGTTTCGCTGCGGGACCGGCCTGGCACGTCACAGCCCTTCTGTTCGATACCTTACGGTTCCACGTGTCGGTTGCAAATGGAAACCGTGTGTTATTTAGCTGCCTGTAACGTAGTGGCTACGGTACATGACTGGGAATGACAAGATTGGTGGTTCAATCCCTGGTGTAGACACGGTATGATCTGCACAGCTGTTGGGCCCTTAACCCCACATTGCTCCAGCGGCGATTGTGCCCTACTTAGTCGAATCAACTGTAAGTCGCTTTCATCAGCTAAATAACATGGAAATACACACGTTAAAAACAAATATGCAGCACCGCTATTCTTGGAAAAAAAAGAAATAAAGTAAATAAAAGTCAAGAAGCTAAAGCATACAGGCGATGGAAGAGCCGCGCTGACATGAAATGCCCTTTTTCCCACACAGACATTTGAATGGGCTTGAATCAGCATTTTCATATTTGCATATCATTTTGAACAGATTATAGTGGTACTGTACTTGTGAAATTCCATTGAGAAGTGGCACAGTGCATCAGTGTGTCATTTGAATGTAAACGAACCACTTTCATATTTAAATGCATATCAACATGTACACACGTCACAACTAATATTCCCATCGACGCGGTTTGGAAATAATTGTTTTCAACAATTAACATATTTGTTCTGAGTAGAATTCCATGTATGTATTCTAAACATTGTTCTGAGTACCACTGGGTTTGGTGTAATAGCTTCATGTTTAGTTTTTTTCAGTAAACATACGGCGCTGGTATGAATTACAGTTGATTTCCAGTTACTGCACCACACATTCCTACAGAGTTGTAGTCAAGACCACCCCTGTCGAGATCGAGTCAAAACCAAGACCAAAGGTGGTCGAGACCGAGTTCAAGACCGAGACCAGGAATAGAATAGTTTACTTCAAAATAGCTATATTCATGATTTATTAAAATTGCTTTCATTATGTTTTTTTTGTTTATTATTATTATTATTATTATTATTATTATTATTATTATTATTATTTTTGTATTTATTTATTATGATTTATTTTGCTGAATTTTTACTAGATTTGAGACCAATATCCGAGACCAAGATAAGACTAAGCCAAATTTGGTCTGAGCCAGAGAGACCACATGATCCAGGTCTCGAGACTGGTCAATACCACTGCGATAAGTGGTATTGACCAGTCAGAATAGTTGCGTCAAAATAGTTTTCTGTGGAAGCCTTTTCTGTTGTGTGTGTGTATAGTGAATTTCTAAGTGACCAGCACTTACTAGGAAAAGATGACGAATGAAATGCCACAGTGTTTCTTGTGAAACTCATAGTGTTATGAAATTTGTTCTTGGCACTAGCCCTAACATGCTAACCCCAGAGCAGTGCCTCTACTTCACACAATGACTCACCGGCTCATCAGCCTACAGTCGCTATGTTAATGAGTCTGTTTCTAAACATTATTGGGAAACGTTTTTCAAAAGGATATCCGCCCTCCTTTTGCATGACTAGGGTAAGACACCTCTG
This sequence comes from Conger conger, assembly GCF_963514075.1. NCBI lineage: Eukaryota > Metazoa > Chordata > Actinopteri > Anguilliformes > Congridae > Conger > Conger conger. The sequence continues at coordinate 10,293,579 of NC_083769.1, forward strand.
CCCTGGGTGTCTCGCAGTGTCCCTGACACTTAACCCCCAATTGCTCCCGACGAGCTGGTCGGTGTCTTGCACGGCCCATTGCCGTTGGTGTGTGAGCATGTGAACACGAGCAGAGAACATAACCAATTGAGAGGAGGGTCCTGGGAAACCGTAGTGTGGACCAATAGGAGTAGCGTGTGGTCGAGAGGTCCCCGGCCCCAGGAGGAGGTATGTGCATTAGGCCCGGCCGTCTGTTCACACAGGGCCAATTATAGCGGTCCTCCCGGGCGTGCTCAGTTCGCACAGGTCAAACGGGCTTTTGGCGGCCGTCCCGGTGCCAGGGGGCTTGCCGTTATCGGCCGACACGCCTCCGTTCGCCCTCGCAGGGAGCCGTAAAACTGGCAGGAATGCGGCGCACCTTTGACCCCTGACCCCTGACCCCTGCCTTCTGCGCGAAGCCGTACCTGGAATTTAGTTTACCGATTTTTCCGTTGAGGCTGAGGCGTGTGGCAGGTGAAGGAGTGATCTGTTGACTGTCTCCTGAGGCAGAGGGTGTGCGGTCTTGCCCTGTTGGGAAAGAGGGAAAGTATTGCCGCTTTTAGCTGGATTTTTTAATCCAAAACAATTACGTATTTGACTCAAGTCTGGCTGGCACGAAACTGAAGATGCAGTCGTCACCAATCGGAAGATGTAATACCCTCTCATTTTACGGTTGCGGTTTGTGATATTGTAATTCGTCATCACTATTACCGGACATTTTTCTGCAGACAGATGTTGGGAGAAACGGGTTTGGAGTTACAGCAAACGGTGCGCTGGAGCGGATGCTGATTTGCTGATTACTATGAATTTTGCCTTCAAACTGAAATAATAAATGACTTAGGCTGACAGTGTAGTACGACGCTACTCAGCTCCACGTCCTGCGGGCCGCAGTGTCTGCAGGAATGTGCTTCAACCATGCGCTACACCACCTCATTTCACTAATGAGATTATTATCTGAACCAAGCAGGTAAAATCATTAGTGAAATCAGGTGGTGTAGCGCACGGTTGGAGCAAATGCCGGCAGGACGTAGAGTTCAGTAGTGCTGGTGTAGGGGATTGGTTTGGGAATTTGGCTTGTGACTGTTTGTGGCAGCTGGATTCCTAAGTGGAGCGTGACCATTGCAGAGTGCTTAACCTGACTCGCTTCAGTTAATATCCTGGCTAAATAGTAAAAAAAAATTCCGCATAACTCCGTATAATATTGTGTTCTATTTATTGTAATTTGTTATTTAAATTGATTATTTTGTTCATGAATATTTTTTAACATTTCTTTTTAAATTATTAATTAATTAATACAAATTATTCAGGTCTGTATCTCGATGGGATTTTCCTGAATAAATATGTTATGTTAATAATAATAGGCTAACAGCGACTGCAATGTCCCCAAATGTACCAAAATGAAGAAGGCAGGATGGACATTATCTCTCTTCAGTACGGGCACAGTTGAAGCTGAACTGGGCTGGGATGTTTTTTTTTGGGGGGGGGGGGGGCGGGTCTAGCAACGACGTCACCCTGTCACCAGCTACTGGCTCACGTCTCGGCGTGTGCAGCACAGTCAGGGGCGTGCTGACCTTTTGAGCGGTCTGCTGTTTACGGGTAAAGCAAGAAATCACATTCTTCGGCGGTGCCAAACTCGTAAAGGAGGCTCACAGTGCTACGGAATGAAGTTCTGCAAACCTCGCGTCAAGCAAGATAATGAAAGGTTATGGCACTGCAGTTCCCCCCCCCCCCCCCCCCCCCCAGTAAGTCTGTAATCATATCACCCAATTAAACCCTTAAAAGCGGAGTAGTCACAAGACGAGTTCTTGTGCTGTTGGTTCAGGTTGGGCTTATACTTGCTTTCACGAGTCCCCCAGTGCTGAGCTGCAGAGTGCATACTTGGCGTCGCGCCCTGAGAAAACCATACTTCATTTTTGATTCGACACAGGAAGCAACAGGGTGTGCGTGTCCTCGCTGCTGCGACACCAATGCGCCGACTCGGGAGAAGTACGCCCTCCGAAATAAGTCACGTCACGCCATTTCTGTTTCCTGCTCAGTCATCAGCCGCGTAACCTCGTAGATGTCGAGCGGGTGGAAGACGCTTCTGGTGCAGCCCAGCAGGTGCACCTCGAGCACACGCTCTGACATGGGGGGGGGGGGGGGTGTGTTCCCCAGTGCACGCTGAGACATAGATATCCCAGCGAATGAAATCCTTCCCTCCGCGGGCGATGCTAATTACGTGTCTCCCGGTGGAGCTGCCTGACACAGCTGGGTCTTCAAGGTAGCCTGTAGCATTGTGGGTAAGGTGCACGACTGGGACATGCAAGGTTGGTGGTTCGATCCCCGGTGTAGCCACGATAGGATCCTCGAGCAAGGCCATTAACCTGACGTTGCTCCAGGGAATTGTCTCCTGCCTAATTTAGTCAAGTGTAAATCATCGTTTTGGATAAAGATTTTATGTAATCTCACGGGTCGTTCCACGCATGAGAACCTTTCCGTGCCTTAAGAGGACAAGCCCCCTAACAGCCCCACAAACCCACCTTAACCTCATGGGACCCACAGAAAAGTGAATTTGAATCGAATGTCCCTTATGTTAGCAGAGATACTGTATAGCTCATGGAAGCCAAAAGTAATGTTCTTGTTTGTGGAAGCAGGGTCTCAGGAGGTTAATGTGAATGAAGTTCTCACCGAGCCTCTATCTGAAACAAGTGTGTAAGGATGAATAAACTGTGTTTGGAGTCATGGTTTATTGAGGTGACTTCAGTTCCTCGGGTTGGTTGTTTTGCGGCAGCAGAAACGATGTTAGACAGTCACTTTTGAGAGGGCCGGTTCAGCTGGAGCTGAAGGCGCGTTCGGGTTGAGGTCGTGCGTTCAGCTGAAGCTGAAGCGTGTTCGGGTTGAGGTTGTGCGTTCAGCTGGAGCTGAAGGCGCGTTCGGGTTGAGGTTGTGTGTTCAGCTGGAGCTGAAGGCGCGTTCGGGTTGAGGTTGTGCGTTCAGCTGGAGCTGAAGGCGCGTTCGGGTTGAGGTTGTGCGTTCAGCTGGAGCTGAAGGCGCGTTCGGGTTGAGGTCGTGCGTTCAGCTGGAGCTGAAGGCGCGTTCGGGTTGAGGCCGTGCGTTCAGCTGGAGCTGAAGGCGCGTTCGGGTTGAGGTTGTGCTAATTTGCATGAGGAACGGCCGTCCGCTCCGCAGGTGTCCTTGCCGTTCCGTGTCAGCGTCCGCATTTAGAACCCGCAGACTGTTTGAAAGAAGATGGCCGCCACTCGGAGACTAAACGCGGGAGGGGGTAGAGACGAGATTTGCAACTGGATAAATTTCCCTTCCCGCCCACCGTGACATCGTGGAGTGAAGGTTCTGGAATGTGGCCCCCGCTGCCCTCCTAGAGGTTATCCCTGCAAAACGAGATCTTTATGCCAGTTTTTTCTGTGTTCTTTTCTGTTTCCTCTTTCTGTTCATGAATCACCTGTAATGTTGGAGAGGACACGAGAGGGCAGACTGCTGTAAGGCAAAGGTTGTCAGGCCTAATTAGCGGAGATTATACGTGTTGGCGCGGATTCACGTTTTTGTGCCGTTCCACTTGTAAATTGGATTGGCTGAAACATCACGTGGAACTGGCATATTTGTAAGTGATAAACCTTGCCCTTTCCAAACAAACAGCTTCTGGGGTTACTACAGTATTTGCTCAAAGGTGTCGTTTGCTCTGCTGCGGTTTCCGGAGCTGATTTCTTGGCAGATTTTTTTCCGGAAGACAAAGGTTTTGTCAGGAAAGGAAAAATAACAGTGTGGTACTGTGGTATTCTAGGGTTCTAATAGGGACAACATTTCACACGTTCCCTGGAAGGTCAAAACCTGACTGATTGGGTTTATAGGGCCTCTGTTGACCTCATTGGCCAACACGGCGTTTCCGCTCGTAACCTTGACGGAGGAAAGCACTGCCTGAGAAGCGTCCCACATTCCGGCTCCCGTAAAAGGAGCCGCGAATCGGTTTGCAGCACGGCCAGCTGACACGGTGGGCTGAGGTGGAAACTGGGCCTGCTTCCCTGTTGTCCTGAAATTCCGACTGGGCTTGCGGGGCTATATATGGTGACTGAGTGCAGACACAATGAGAGGAGAGGCTAGGCTGTACGGAGGTGCTAACTAGTCGAGGATCCAATATTATCCGCACAAATAAAGGCCGGTTTATAGTCGGTGGACCGTCTGTCAGTGGATGTCGCTGGTCGCATCGGAATTTTTGGTTGATACTCTAACCGACTTGAGTGCGTTTATACCTTTAGTTAAGGATGACAACCACGGTCTATGTCGGGCAACAACAAAACGTTCAAGAATGTTCTGCGATTTCAGTCGAGCAACACACTGTCGCTGGACTATAAATGGGCCTGAACAACCACACAAATAGCAGAGACTCCTTCTCTACCCCCTACATACAGGTACTGCACAACCACCAAACGTCCGTGTGAAGTGACTTGGGTCGCCATATGTAGCCAGTACAGCATGTCTGCTCGGTGGCGTAGACTCTGGTATTATGCAGGAGAAATATGACGGCAGTCTTCCACACGAACGCCGGTCGGTTCGCACTTTGCTGACGGAAATGGGAAACATCAACTGTCAGGTGCTTACAGAATGCCCCACTGGGTTCACATCTGTTCCGGACAACGTCAAGGTCGTGCTCATGAGTCACTGGCTGACTACTCATCTCCTACCGTTCTGTAGAGAGGAGCATTTTGATATTAAAGAAAAGCATTTTCAGCGGGTGAGAAATACTTCAACACAGGGTGAGGATGCACACTCGAGACCCTTTACATGAAGGTTGATATTCTAATAATAGTAATTTATTTAGCTGAAGCCTTTATCCAAAGTAACTTACAGTTGATTCGACTAAGCAGGAGACAATCCTCCCCTGGAGCAATGTGGGGTTGAGGGCCTTGCTCAAGAGCCCAACGGCTGTGCGGATCTTATTGTGGCTACACCGGGGCTTGAGCCACCAACCTCCCTTTGTGCATCTTAGCCACTACGCTACAGGCTGATCTTACCTTGAAAGTGTGCCCAAAGCATACCAGAAGTCGTACCCCTCGTCTTTACAGAACGACCAGAACTCCTTGGAACACTTTCTGTTTTTCTTAGGTCACTGCTTGTGAGCTCGTCCTGTCCAGCAGCAGCCCGGCTGTTTAAAAGCCACTCCTCCCCAGCTGTCCCTCCACAGGGTCTGTGGCCTTGTGGCCATTGATTACAGTGCCCTTCAGATCTCCTGAGTAAGCAGAACGCCATCGTATCCGGATGAAGCCCATTAGCCGCGGGTTAGCCTGTGCGGTTCCTCGTTATGCTGGCCTGACTGCGACGGCTTCGGTTAACGCCTCGGACAAAGCGCGGAGAGACCAAACGGGCCGCTCGTCCTCAGTTAATCACGCTTCCCCCACACCTCTCAAAATGGAGGATGGTCCAGTGTAATTGCTTTCCTTGTAGCCTTTTGGCAGGTTCTCTCATCCAGTGCGGCTTAAAGAAGCGTTGGTCTCTGGAACACGAAGGTGTGATACTGCCAAGAAGGCGCCATGCCAAGAAGGTTCATTTATAATCATTAGCCGTAAGGATATCCCGAAAAACCAGCAGCTGGAAATGTAAACCCAAGTAATGACCAACTGCACAGCTAGCTGATCTTTACCCGGCTGGATCTACAACATTATCCCGCAAGGAAGTCCAACGGAAAGCTAAAGAGGATCTGGTGTATGTGATGACTGCAGTGGGGAGATGAGCAGGGTTTCTGCTGTTCTGAGTGCAGTGGGGAGATGGGCAGGGTTTCTGCTGTTCTGACTGAAGTGGGGAGATGGGCAGGGTTTCTGCTGTTCTGTCTGCAGTGGGAAGATTGTTCCACCACCGAGGGGCCAGAGCAGACCGGAGACGTGACTTGAAAGTACCGACACGCAGAGGTATAAAGTCCAGGGGTCAAAAAGTAAAAGTCCTGCCATATGTTATTTCCACCCATAAACCCTGGCAGCTGATTTCACTAATCAGTTATACCTACTGACTGCAGTAATTGGCAAAAACCACTGGAACAAAATACTGGGGAGAGACTTTCTGAACCTGGATTTTCCATCTTTGGTGGCACCAAGTTGGCCAAGCTGAGAGAAGGCTGGCTGGTGACTCGGGTCTGATTTTATCTTTTGAAGAAATGAAGAAGAGGTCACTTTAGCTGATGTGATCGGCTAACACTAAGGTTTTGAATGTCATGCAGCTGACACTGGTAGCTGGTCGGGGGAGGTGAGAAGGGGATCCACTGGGGAGGGTGTTGTAGATCAGGTGGGCTTCAGCTTTCTGGATGAGCTGTAGCTGCTTAATGTGGCAGTCTGTAGCCTGGCAGCTAAGGTACCTGACTGGGACCCAGAAGGTTGGTGGCTCAAGTCCCGGTGTAGCCACAATAAGATCCGCACAGCTTTTGGGCCCTTGAGCAAGGCGGCCCTCAACCTCACATTGCTCCAGGGGGAATTGTCCGACCTGCTTAGTCTAATCGACTGTAAGTCCCTTCTTGATAAAAGTGTTGGCCAAATAACACAATTTTTGTGATTATTATTATTACGGTGGAGGCAGGGAGAACAGAGAGGAGGCAGGCGCTGTAGCACAAACAGGAAATGGCCAATGCCTGGCCTGAAGGGGGTTCGGATGTTGTAACAGGGCGCTCAGAGTTCCTCTACAGCGCGCTCGGACAGGGGCAGTTCGTCATCCAGGACGGGGTTCATAGGGAATGAGGTGGACGTGCTCGTCCAGGGTGCCTGAGACATAAAATGGAGGGGGAGGAGGTTATTTTGGTGTCGTTTATTTTGGTAAGCCTATTGTTTGGGCTACGTCTGCCTGTTTCTCAGCCTCATAACGGCTTCCTTGACTTTCATTGGAACAATTCTGGTCCTCGTGTTTGCCAAACACCAAGAACATAAGGCAATCAAAATCCTTGAATCAAGACTAGATGCAGAAATCTCTTTTATGTCTGCACTAAGGAAGCAATTGAACATACCTGACTAATCAGAAACATCTCTGAAGCCATTTGTTCCAAATGGTTCCCTGAAATTTGGGGCACTATGTATATAAAGTGCTGTGATTTCTACATGGTGAAACCAGAACCCTTTAATAAAGAGTGAAAACACATCTGCGTTGCCATTTAAACACTTTGTGATAGGAAATCGAAAATTGTGGAGTACAGAGCCAAATCTATGTCTTTGTCCAAAGACTTATGGAGCTCACTGTATATAGAGCGATATGATCTTCATCTTCATCTGTCCTCGTCTGTCGCTTTGGGAAGCCTCCAGGCCGTGTGACCCGAGAAGGGCCCCACGGGCGCCGGGCTGGCCTCTTGTCTTTCACACAACACCGTTATATGACGAGGACCGTCTTTCACGCGGTCACGCAGAGAGCACGCGACATGGTGACATAGCGAGGACCGTCTCCCACACGGCAGTTCTTCAGCAGACGCTTTTATCCAAAGCAACTTACAGTTGATTGGACTAAGCAGGGGACAATCCCCCTATAGGATTAAGGGCTTTGCTCAAGGGCCAAACAGCTGCGTGGATCTTATTGTAGCTGAATTGTATTATTTGTGGCCATGTCTGACAACTTTCAGAGCAAATAACCACTTGAAACATCAATAGCACATAATTAATAAAAATGTTCTAGGATTGCAGTTATGGTTGGAACAAAAACCAGCATACACAGGGGTCCCCCAGGACCGAGTTTGGGAACCACTGTACGAGGCTACAGGCTCTGGAAGCTTTCTGGGCGCACAGAGTGCAGGGAGTGGCTTCCTCCCCGTCTGAGGAGGGGCACGACCCCCGGGGGGGGAGATTCAGCGACGCCAGGCGTATGGACGCGCTGCGGTGGTCGGCATCCCAGGCCATTTGCAGCCGGCCGGCCCCGAACCCGAGAAGGCCAGCGGCCGGCTTCTTTCATCACCTTCTCATCACAAAATGGCCGCCTGTCAGACGTGCGTCTGTGCTGGGAACTCACACCCCGGTCCGGCGGAAACTGGAGAGCCGCCACAGAGGCGCTGGAGCCCGGGAGACCAGACACGAGACGGCTCCTCTCCGCCTACGCCCCCCCCCCCCCACCCCCCCGGCAGCCGAAACGGCGCATCTCTGAGAACGTCACT